>NW_026279459.1:40000-54557 GCF_023373465.1 Oncorhynchus keta | reverse complement strand
CTACACCTCCCTCCCTACATCTCTCCCTGCCTCTCTATAACCCTCAACTCTCTCCCTCCCTACATCTCTCCCTGCCTCTCTATAACCCTCTCTCTCCCTCCCTACATCTCTCCCTGCCTCTCTATAACCCTCAACTCTCTCCTCCCTACATCTCTCCCTGCCTCTCTATAACCTCAACTCTCTCCCTCCCTACATCCCTCCCTGCCTCCTCTAACCCTCCTCTCTCCCTCCCTACATCTCTCCCTCGCTCTCTATAACCCTCTCTCTCCCTCCCTATACATCCCTCCCTGCCTCTCTATAACCCTCTCTCTCCCTCCCTACATCTCACCCTCGCTCTCTATAACCCTGTAAATACTTCAATTCATATTTAAAATCAGTCCTGCTAACTTCAATTCATATTTAAATTCAAGCCTGCTAACTTCAATTCATATTTAAATTCAATCCTGCTAACTTAAATTTGTATTTAAAATCAGTCCTGCTAACTTCAACTGATTTGTATTTAAATTAAACTGTGCTAACTTCAATTCGTATATAAATGCAACCCTGCTAACTACAATTCATATTTAAATGTAACTGTGTTAACTTCAATTCATATTTAAATGCAACTGTGCTAACTTCAATTCATATTTAAATGCAACTGTGCTAACTTCAATTCATATTTAAATGCAACTGTGCTAACTTCAATTCATATTTAAATGCAACTGTGCTAACTTCAATTCATATTTAAATGCACCTGTGCTAACTTCAATTCATATTTAAATGCACCTGTGCTAACTTCAATTCATATTTAAATGCAACTGTGCTAACTTTAATTCACATTTAAAAGAAACTGTGCTAACTACAATTCATATTTAAATGCAACCGAAATCCATATATAAATTCAAACATCACATTCCTCAAAAGCCTGAGAGAGCATGTCTTTGTGTCAAATTGTATTCTAATGGTCTCAGCATACACAAACTGTAACACAATCAATGTAAACGCGCACACACCCCACGCACGCACACACGCACGCACACACACGCACGTAGACACGCACGCACACACGCACGCATGCACACACACAGCCTCTTCATTTTCTGGAACGATCTTTGGAATGTGTGGTATTCCCACCTGTGACACAGAGAGGTCGTGATATGACTACACAGGTCAAGGTATTACGTAGACCAGAGAGGTCAAGGTATGAATATATAGGTCAGATGTATTAAGTAGACCAGAGAGGTCAAGGTTTGAATATATAGGTCAGATGTATTACGTAGACCAGAGAGGTCGTGATATGACTACACAGGTCAAGGTATTACGTAGACCAGAGAGGTCAAGGTATGAATATACAGGTCAGATGTATTACGTGAGACCAGAGAGGTCAAGGTATGAATATATAGGTCAGATGTATTACGTAGACCAGAGAGGTCAAGGTATGAATATATAGGTCAGATGTATTACGTAGACCAGAGAGGTCGTGGTATGACTATACAGGTCAGATGTATTACGTAGACCAGAGAGGTCAAGGTATTACGTAGACCAGAGAGGTCAAGGGTATGAATATACAGGTCAGATGTATTACGTAGACCAGAGAGGTCAAGGTATGAATATATAGGTCAGATGTATTACGTAGACCAGAGAGGTCGTGATATGACTATACAGGTCAGATGTATTACGTAGACCAGAGAGGTCAAGGTATGAATATACAGGTCAGATCTATTACGTAGACCAGAGAGGTCAAGGTATTACGTAGACCAGAGAGGTCAAGGTATGAATACAGAGATCAGATCAGAGTGTTTCATGTCATTCTGTATTATTCTGGCCTCTATAATGATATACTGTATGTTGTGTCTCTATAAGGATATACTGTATGTTCTGTGTCTGCTAAACCTTTCCATATGCTCACAGACACATTGAAGAGACAATTACCATGATTCAGCGCAGACAGCCTGGGATGATAAGGGGATAGGGAGGGGATGATGAGTGGATGAGGGGATGATGAGGGAATGTGCCCCAAATGCCACCCTATTTCTTTAAAAGTGCACTACTTTGACAAGAGATTCATGAGTTCTGGTCAAAAGTAGTGCACTAAATAGGTCGGCATTTGTGATGCATACAATCCCACCAATGCTATGTGCCTCTGAGGGGTCAACCTCACCCTTTCCCCTCCCTGCTCACACTCCCACCTGATGCTCCTGGACACACACACGCACTCACACACACTGGGCATTAGGCCATTACACTATTGCTCCAGTCGCTAGGCTTGGCTTTTTGCTCACACAGATCCTGCTGTGTTTGCTTTACAAACGGATGATTCCTTGGCTTGTTTTCAGCCAAGAGAAGAGAAGAAAAGGACAGAGGAAGAGGGAGGAAAGGAAGAGGAGAGTGGTAGAGAAGAGAGGAAAAGGAGAGAGGAAGAGGGAGGAAAGGAAGAGGAGAGTGGTAGAGAAGAGAGGAAAAGGAGAGAGGAAGAGGGAGGAAAGGAAGAGGAGAGTGGTAGAGAAGAGAGGAAAAGGAGAGAGGAAGAGGGAGGAAAGGAAGAGGAGAGTGGTAGAGAAGAGAGGAAAAGGAGAGAGGAAGAGGGAGGAAAGGAAGAGGAGAGTGGTAGAGAAGAGAAGAAAAGGAGAGAGGAAGAGGGAGGAAAGGAAGAGGAGAGTGGTAGAGAGGAGAGGAAAAGGAGAGAGAGAAGAGGGGAGGAAAGGAAGAGGAGAGTGGTAGAGAAGAGAAGAAGATCAAGAGGTAGAGAGGAAGAAGAGAGAGTATGTGGTGGGAGGAAGAGGGTAGAGGGAGAGAATAGAAGAGGAAAGGAAAGGAGAGGTAAATGAGAGGTAGAGAGAAAGGAGAAGAAGGGAGGAAAAGGAGGAACATGAGGGAGAGGAGGATAGAGAATAGAGGAAGAGGAGAGAGAAAGAGGACTGAAGAGAAGCTAGTAACAGAGCGGTGAAGAAGAGAAGGACAGAAGAGGAGGAGGAGGAAAGAGGAAGAGAGTGAGGGAGAAGAGGAGGAAGGGAGGAGGGAGGGAGAGGGAGAGAGAGAACAGAGTAAGAGGAGAGAGGAGGAGATGGAGGGAGGGAGGGAGGGAGGGAGGAAGAGGAAGATGTAACTCGTAAACCTGTCACCTGAGCAGCTTCCTGTACTTGTACTACTTTCATTACAGTTCCTTCTCATCCATGTGTGTCCCTGCCTGCCTGGCTGGCTGGTTGGAAGGCTGGTTGGAAGGCTGTGGGTGCTGGAGCTGGGCCTTAAAGAGACCCTCCTGCTCTGGGTTTCACAATGCTCTAACCCCCAAATTCTGCTAGTGGACCAGAGTCAGACCTGGGTTCAAATACTATTTGAACTCTTTAAAAAATGAGTGTTTTGTCTTGTCTGCCTAGAGTGCCAGACTTGTGAGTTTTGCACTCTTGTGACTATTCTATTGGTTCCATTGTGCGATCCAGGCAAGTTCAAGTCCAGATAAAGTATTTGAAATGATTTTGAATAGTATTTGAACCCAGATTACTGTACTAGTTACTGTACTGGTTACTGTGGGCGATCTAGCTCTGTACTACTACTACAACACACACACACACACACACGCACACACACACACACACACACACACACACACACACACACACACACACACACACACACACACACACACACACACACACACACACACACACACACACACACACACACACACACACACACACACACAGCCGTGCCAAGCCTGCAAGTACCCAAACAGTGTGACATCCAGGACGTCTTGAAGACACAAACCTTTCGCTGTGGGAGACCTGACAGAGCTGATCTCTTTATAACCTTTATGTTATAAACAGACAGAGAGAGAGAGAGAGAGACGTGGTCCAACAACAAGCCCAAACCAGTGCAAGAGAAATTGAAAACCAACCCGTGTCTACAAACCCCTATCCCACACAGACGGTCTCAAAAGGCTTCTTTTCAAAACGTCATGAGAACGTATTGTAGTTGAGAGTGAGGTATCAACATCAAAATTATTATCTTTCACTCAACGGAAACTGTAAGTTGTAGTTGGAGAGAGAATGCATTGGTCATGTCACAGTAAAACAGCTTGGGAGATGGAAGCAGCTGCAGACAAATGGTGGTAGGACTGAGGCCCATTCCAGAAGTGCTGCTCCTTTCCCATGTGGCCTTGTCCACTTCCATTCACAGATTTAGCTGTAAATGACAGGATACGGGTGTGGGCCTAACTAAGAAAGTAATAGCCTTTCCTCTGAAAAACTAGTATTACTTATCCAGTGGCGACCCGTCATTCAGGGCAGGTGGGGCAGAGCCATCTGTTTTGAGCCCCACTAAAAAAAGGTTTGTTGCCTGTTTGCATGTTATTTTGGCAATATATGTCACATATCAGTTTGCACATTTAAAAAAAACAACAAACAAAAAAACAAATCTTTGAGTTAATAAAGCCGCATAAAAACATATTTTTTTTGCTTTCTTGAGTCAGGCACATCCAAAATGCAGGTGTTTCAGCCCAGCTCAGTGCTTTCTGTGGTGGTGGGGGTAGCTAATGGTAAATACGGAGCATAGGGGTTGGTAATGTTCTCTAGTTGCGCCATGATTGGCTCAGTGTTCTGTCACTCATGGGAACACTACGTCACCGCCAAGTCTAGGGGTAGAGCTTGAAAATTCAAGCCCCTTGGGTGCTGCCATAGAGTTACATTAGAAGTATCCATCCAAGAAGGCTCAAGGTCATTGGTCGCAGATACAATTATGTCAATGCTTTGATTCGACAGATCATGTCTACATCATACTTTCAAAATCTTAGTTAGCAAGTTAGCAGTCATCATATCGTCATGAATCAAGTTAGCAGTCATCATATCGTCATGAATCAAGTTGGCAGTCATCATATCGTCATGAATCAAGCTAGCAGTCATCATATCGTCATGAATCAAGCTAGCAGTCATCATATCGTCATGAATCAAGTTAGCAGTCATCATATCGTCATGAATCAAGCTAGCAGTCATCATATCGTCATGAATCAAGCTAGCAGTCATCATATCGTCATGAATCAAGTTAGCAGTCATCATATCGTCATGAATCAAGCTAGCAGTCATCATATCGTCATGAATCAAGCTAGCAGTCATCATATCGTCATGAATCAAGCTAGCAGTCATCATATCGTCATGAATCAAGTTAGCAGTCATCATATCGTCATGAATCAAGTTGGCAGTCATCATATCGTCATGAATCAAGCAAGCAGTCATCATATCGTCATGAATCAAGCTAGCAGTCATCATATCGTCATGAATCAAGCTAGCAGTCATCATATCGTCATGAATCAAGTTAACAATCATCATATCATCATGAATCAAGCTAGCAGTCATCATATCGTCATGAATCAAGCTAGCAGTCATCATATCGTCATGAATCAAGCTAGCAGTCATCATATCGTCATGAATCAAGCTAACAGTCATCATATCATCATGAATCAAGTTAGCAGTCATCATATCGTCATGAATTGTTGTTGTGTTGTGTAGTGGTTGTGTAGTGGTTGTGTAGTGGTTGGGTAGTGTTTTGTAGTGTAGTGGTTGTGTTGTGGTTGTGTTGTGTAGTGGTTGTGTAGTGGTTGTGTTGTGTAGTGGTTGTGTAGTGGTTGTGTTGTGTTGTGTAGTGGTTGTGTTGTGTAATGGTTGTGTGTGTAGTGGTTGTGTTGTGTAGTGGTTGTGTTGTGTTGTGTAGTGGTTGTGTTGTGTTGTGTTGTGTTGTGTTGTGTTGTGGTTGTGTAGTGGTTGTGTTGTGTTTTGTAGTGTAGTGGTTGTGTTGTGGTTGTGTTGTGTAGTGGTTGTGTAGTGGTTGTGTTGTGTAGTGGTTGTGTAGTGGTTGTGTTGTGTTGTGTAGTGGTTGTGTTGTGTAATGGTTGTGTGTGTAGTGGTTGTGTTGTGTAGTGGTTGTGTTGTGTTGTGTAGTGGTTGTGTTGTGTAGTGGTTGTGTTGTGTAGTGGCTTAGTTTGCCCCACCAAGATTTACAAGCTAAAATAAATACTGCATTTACCCAGTTCTATCAGATCCGTGGAGGAGAGTAAATGAAGGCAGAGAAGGACAGAACTTGTACTGAACGGAGCACAGTGCTGGTGTGGGAATGCTAGGATAAAACGTATCGCTGCCTGCAGGTTGGAGGGGGAATGCTAGGATAAAACGTATCGCTGCCTGCAGGTTGGAGGGGAATGCTAGGATAAAACGATGCTGCCTGCAGGTTGGAGGGGAATGCTAGGATAAACGTATCGCTGCCTGCAGGTTGGAGGGGGAATGCTAGGATAAAACATATCGCTGCCTGCAGGTTGGAGGGGGAATGCTAGGATAAAACGTATCGCTGCCTGCAGGTTGGAGGGGGAATGCTAGGATAAAACGTATCGCTGCCTGCAGGTTGGAGGGGAATGCTAGGATAAACGTATCGCTGCCTGCAGGTTGGAGGGGGAATGCTAGGATAAAACGTATCGCTGCCTGCAGGTTGGAGGGGGAATGCTAGGATAAAACGTATCGCTGCCTGCAGGTTGGAGGGGGAATGCTAGGATAAAACGTATCGCTGCCTGCAGGTTGGAGGGGGAATGCTAGGATAAAACGTATCGCTGCCTGCAGGTTGGAGGGGGAATGCTAGGATAAAACGTATCGCTGCCTGCAGGTTGGAGGGGGAATGCTAGGATAAAACGTATCGCTGCCTGCAGGTTGGAGGGGGAATGCTAGGATAAAACGTATCGCTGCCTGCAGGTTGGAGGGGAATGCTAGGATAAACGTATGTTGCTGCCTGCAGGTTGGAGGGGGAATGCTAGGATAAAACGTATCGCTGCCTGCAGGTTGGAGGGGAATGCTAGGATAAAAAAAAATCGCTGCCTGCAGGTTGGAGGGGAATGCTAGGATAAAACGTATCGCTGCCTGCAGGTTGGAGGGGGAATGTTAGGATAAAACGTATCGCTGCCTGCAGGTTGGAGGGGGAATGCTAGGATAAAACGTATCGCTGCCTGAAGGTTGGAGGGGAATGCTAGGATAAAACGTGATCGCTGCCTGAAGGTTGGAGGGGAATGCTAGGATAAAACGTATCGCTGCCTGCAGGTTGGAGGGGGAATGCTAGGATAAACGTATCGCTGCCTGCAGGATGGAGGGGAATGCTAGGATAAAACGTATCGCTGCCTGAAGGTTGGAGGGGGAATGCTAGGATAAAATTATCGCTGCCTGCAGGATGGAGGGGAATGCTAGGATAAACGTATCGCTGCCTGCAGGATGGAGGGGGAATGCTAGGATAAAACGTATCGCTGCCTGAAGGTTGGAGGGGGAATGCTAGGATAAAACGTTCGCTGCCTGAAGGTTGGAGGGGGAATGCTAGGATAAACGTATCGCTGCCTGCAGGTTGGAGGGGGAATGCTAGGATAAAACGTATCGCTGCCTGCAGGTTGGAGGGGAATGCTAGGATAAAACGTATCGCTGTCTGCAGGGTTGGAGGGGAAGGCTAGGATAAAACGTATCGCTGCCTGCAGGTTGGAGGGGGAATGCTAGGAGAAAACATATCGCTGCCTGCAGTGTTGGAGGGGGAATGCTAGGATAAAACGTATCGCTGCCTGCAGGTTGGAGGGGGAATGCTAGGATAAAAGTGATCGCTGTCTGCAGGGTTGGAGGGGAAGGCTGGGATAAAAGTTCGCTGCCTGCAGGTTGGAGGGGGAATGCTAGGAGAAAAACATATCGCTGCCTGCAGTGTTGGAGGGGGAATGCTAGGATAAAACGTATCGCTGTCTGCAGTGTTGGAGGGGGAAGTCTAGGAGAAAACATATTGCTGCCTGCAGGTTGGAGGGGAAGACTAGGAGAAAAACATATCGCTGCCTGCAGTGTTGGAGGAGGAATGCTAGGAGAAAAACATATCGCTGCCTGCAGTGTTGGAGGGGGAAGGCAAGGGGAAAACGTATCGCTGTCTGCAGTGTTGGAGGGGGAAGGCAAGGGGAAAACATATCGCTGCCTGCAGGTTGAACGGGAAGGCAAGGGGAAAACATATCGCTGCCTGCAGGTTGAACGGGAAGGCAAGGTTGAAAACACATCGCTGCCTGCAGGTTGAACGGGAAGGCAAGGGGAAAACATATCGCTGCCTGCAGGTTGAACGGGGAAGGCAAGGGGAAAACATATCGCTGCCTGCAGGTTGAACGGGAAGGCAAGGGGAAAACATATCGCTGCCTGCAGGTTGAACGGGGAAGGCAAGGGGAAAACATATCGCTGTCTGCAGTGTTGGAGGGGGAAATGGCAAGGGGAAAACGTATCGCTGTCTGCAGTGTTGGAGGGGGAAGGGGAAAACATATCGCTGCCTGCAGGTTGAACGGGGAAGGCAAGGGGAAAACATATCGCTGTCTGCAGTGTTGGAGGGGAAGGCAAGGGGAAAACGTATCGCTGTCTGCAGTGTTGAACGGGAAGGCAAGGGGAAAACATATCGCTGCCTGCAGGTTGAACGGGAAGGCAAGGAAAACATATTGCTGCCTGCAGGTTGGAGGGGGAAGACTAGGAGAAAAACATATCGCTGCCTGCAGTGTTGGAGGAGGAATGCTAGGAGAAAACATATCGCTGCCTGCAGGTTGGAGGGGGAAGTCTAGGGGAAAACATATTGCTGCCTGCAGGTTGGAGGGGGAAGACTAGGAGAAAACATATCGCTGCCTGCAGTGTTGGAGGAGGAATGCTAGGAGAAAACATATCGCTGCCTGCAGTGTTGGAGGGGGAAGGCAAGGGGAAAACGTATCGCTGTCTGCAGTGTTGGAGGGGAAGGCAAGGGGAAAACATATCGCTGCCTGCAGGTTGAACGGGGAAGGCAAGGGGAAAAACATATCGCTGCCTGCAGGTTGAACGGGGAAGGCAAGGGGAAAACATATCGCTGTCTGCAGTGTTGGAGGGGGAAGGAGAAAACATATCGCTGCCTGCAGGTTGAACGGGGAAGGCAAGGGGAAAACATATCGCTGCCTGCAGGTTGAACGGGAAGGCAAGGGGAAAACATATCGCTGCCTGCAGGTTGAACGGGAAGGCAAGGGGAAAACATATCGCTGTCTGCAGTGTTGGAGGGGGAAGGAGAAAACATATCGCTGCCTGCAGGTTGAACGGGGAAGGCAAGGGGAAAACATATCGCTGCCTGCAGGTTGAACGGGAAGGCAAGGGGAAAACATATCGCTGCCTGCAGGTTGAACGGGGAAGGCAAGGGGAAAACATATCGCTGTCTGCAGTGTTGGAGGGGAAGGAGAGAAAACATATCGCTGCCTGCAGGTTGAACGGGAAGGCAAGGGGAAAACATATAGCTGCCTGCAGGTTGAACGGGAAGGCAAGGGGAAAACATATCGCTGCCTGCAGGTTGAACGGGGAAGGCAAGGAAAAACATATCGCTGCCTGCAGGTTGAACGGGAAGGCAAGGGGAAAAACATATCGCTGCCTGCAGGTTGAAGGGGAAGGCAAGGGGAAAACATATCGCTGTCTGCAGGGTTGGAGGGGGAAGGCAAGGGGAAAACGTATTGCTGTCTGCAGTGTTGGAGGGGAAGGCTACGAGAAAACATATCGCTGCCTGCAGTGTTGGAGGAAGTCTAGGGGAAAACATATCGCTGCCTGCAGTGTTGGAGGGGAAGTCTAGGGGAAAACATATCGCTGCCTGCAGTGTTGGAGGGGAATCTAGGGGAAAACATATCGCTGCCTGCAGGGTTGGAGGGGAAGGCTACGAAAAACATATCGCTGCCTGCAGGGTTGGAGGGGAAGGCTAGGAGAAAACATATCGCTGCCTGCAGTGTTGGAGGGGAAGTCTAGGGGAAAACATATCGCTGCCTGCAGGGTTGGAGGGGGAAGGCTACGAGAAAACATATCGCTGCCTGCAGTGTTGGAGGGGAAGGCAAGGGGAAAACGTGACGCTGTCTGCAGTGTTGGAGGGGAAGGCTACGAGAAAACATATCGCTGCCTGCAGTGTTGGAGGGGAAGTCTAGGGGAAAACATATCGCTGCCTGCAGTGTTGGAGGGGAAGTCTAGGGAAAACATATCGCTGCCTGCAGGGTTGGAGGGGGAATGCTAGGATAAAACGTATCGCTGCCTGCAGGTTGGAGGGGAATGCTAGGATAAAACGTATCACTGTCTGCAGGGTTGGAGGGAAATGCTAGGATAAAACGTATCGCTGCCTGCAGTGTTGGAGGGGGAAGGCAAGGGGAAAACATATCGCTGCCTGCAGTGTTGGAGGAAGGCAAGGGGAAAACATATCGCTGCCTGCAGTGTTGGAGGGGGAAGGCAAGGGGAAAACGTATCGCTGTCTGCAGTGTTGGAGGGAATGCTAGGATAAAACATATCGCTGCCTGCAGGTTGGATGGGGAAGTCTAGGAGAAAACGTATCACTGCCTGCAGGTTGGAGGGGGAAGTCTAGGAGAAAACGTATCACTGCCTGCAGGTTGGAGGAAGTCTAGGATAAAACGTATCACTGCCTGCAGGGTTGGAGGGGGAAGTCTAGGAGAAAACGTATCACTGCCTGCAGGTTGGAGGGGGAATCTAGGATAAAACGTATCGCTGCCTGCAGGGTTGGAGGGGGAAGTCTAGGAGAAAACATATCGCTGCCTGCAGTGTTGGAGGGGAATGCAAGGGGAAAACATATCGCTGCCTGCAGTGTTGGAGGGGAAGGCTAGGATAAAACGTATCGCTGCCTGCAGTGTTGGAGGGGAATGCTAGGAGAAAACATATCGCTGCCTGCAGGGTTGGAGGGGGAAGGCTAGGATAAAACGTATCGCTGTCTGCAGGATTGGAGGGGGAATGCTAGGATAAAACGTATCGCTGTCTGCAGGGTTGGAGGGGAATGCTAGGATAAAACCTATCGCTGCCTGCAGGGTTGGAGGGGGAATGCTAGGATAAAACGTATCACTGCCTGCAGGTTGGAAGGGAAGTCTAGGAGAAAACATATCGCTGCCTGCAGGTTGGAGGGGAAGTCTAGGAGAAAACGTATCACTGCCTGCAGTGTTGGAGGGGGAATGCTAGAATAAAACGTATCGCTGCCTGCAGTGTTGGAGGGGGAATGCTAGGATAAAACGTATCGCTGCCTGCAGGTTGGAGGGGGAATGCTAGGATAAAACGTATCGCTGCCTGCAGGTTGGAGGGGAATGCTAGGATAAACGTACGCTGCCTGCAGGGTTGGAGGAAGGCTAGGAGAAAACGTATCGCTGCCTGCAGTGTTGGAGGGGGAAGTCTAGGGAAAACGTATCGCTGCCTGCAGGTTGGAGGGGGAATGCTAGGAGAAAACATATCGCTGCCTGCAGGGTTGGAGGGGAATGCTAGGAGAAAACATATCGCTGCCTGCAGTGTTGGAGGGGGAAGTCTAGGGAAAACGTATCGCTGCCTGCAGGTTGGAGGGGGAATGCTAGGATAAAACGTATCGCTGTCTGCAGTGTTGGAGGGGAATGCTAGGATAAACGTATCGCTGCCTGCAGGGTTGGATGGGGAATGCTAGGATAAACGTATCGCTGTCTGCAGGTTGGAGGGGAATGCTAGGATAAAACGTATCACTGTCTGCAGGTTGGAGGGGGAATGCTAGGATAAAACGTATCGCTGCCTGCAGGTTGGAGGGGAATGCTAGGATAAACGTATCGCTGCCTGCAGGGTTGGAGGGGAATGCTAGGATAAAACGTATCGCTGCCTGCAGGTTGGAGGGGGAATGCTAGGATAAAACGTATCACTGCCTGCAGGTTGGAGGGGAATGCTAGGATAAAACGTATCGCTGCCTGCAGGTTGGAGGGGAATGCTAGGATAAAACGTATCGCTGTCTGCAGGGTTGGAGGGGGAAGGCTAGGATAAAACGATCGCTGCCTGCAGGTTGGAGGGGGAATGCTAGGAGAAAACATATCGCTGCCTGCAGTGTTGGAGGGGGAATGCAAGGATAAAACGTATCGCTGCCTGCAGGTTGGAGGGGAATGCTAGGATAAAACGTATCGCTGTCTGCAGTGTTGGAGGGAAGGCTAGGATAAAACATATCGCTGCCTGCAGTGTTGGAGGGGAATGCTAGGATAAACATATCGCTGCCTGCAGTGTTGGAGGGGGGAATGCTAGGATAAAACGTATCGCTGCCTGCAGATTGGAGGGGGAATGCTAGGATAAAACGTATCGCTGCCTGCAGGTTGGAGGGGGAATGCTAGGATAAAACGTATCGCTGCCTGCAGGTTGGAGGGGGAATGCTAGGATAAAACGTATCGCTGCCTGCAGGTTGGAGGGGAATGCTAGGATAAAACGTATCGCTGCCTGAAGGTTGGAGGGGAATGCTAGGATAAACGTATCGCTGCCTGCAGGTTGGAGGGGAATGCTAGGATAAACGTATCGCTGCCTGCAGGTTGGAGGGGGAATGCTAGGATAAAACGTATCGCTGTCTGCAGGTTGGAGGGGAATGCTAGGATAAAACGTATCGCTGCCTGAAGGTTGGAGGGGAATGCTAGGATAAAACGTATCGCTGTCTGCAGGTTGGAGGGGAATGCTAGGATAAAACATATCGCTGCCTGCAGTGTTGGAGGGGAATGCTAGGATAAAATGTACCGCTGCCTGCAGTGTTGGAGGGGGAATGCTAGGATAAAACGTATCGCTGCCTGCAGTGTTGGAGGGGGAAGGCTAGGAGAAAACATATCACTGTCTGCAGTGTTGGAGGGGAATGCTAGGAGAAAACATATCACTGTCTGCAGGGTTGGAGGGGGAATGCTAGGATAAAAACATATCGCTGCCTGCAGTGTTGGAGGGGGAATGCTAGGATAAAACATATCGCTGTCTGCAGGGTTGGAGGGGGAAGGCTAGGAGAAAACGTATCGCTGCCTGCAGGCTTGGAGGGGGAAGTCTAGGGGAAAACGTATCGCTGCCTGCAGTGTTGGAGGGGGAAGTCTAGGGGAAAACGTATCGCTGCCTGCAGGTTGGAGGGGGAAGTCTAGGATAAAACGTATCGCTGCCTGCAGTGTTGGAGGGGGAAGGCTAGGATAAAACGTATCGCTGTCTGCAGGGTTGGAGGGGGAAGGCTAGGATAAAACGTATCGCTGCCTGCAGTGTTGGAGGGGGAAGTCTAGGATAAAACGTATCGCTGCCTGCAGGTTGGAGGGGGAATGCTAGGATAAAACGTATCGCTGTCTGCAGATTGGAGGGGGAAGGCAAGGGGAAAACATATCGCTGTCTGCAGTGTTGGAGGGGGAAGGCTAGGATAAAACGTATCGCTGTCTGCAGTGTTGGAGGGGGAATGCTAGGATAAAACGTATCGCTGTCTGCAGATTGGAGGGGGAAGGCAAGGGGAAAACATATCGCTGTCTGCAGTGTTGGAGGGGGAAGGCGAGGGGAAAACGTATCGCTGCCTGCAGTGTTGGGAGATGATTTGCACAAGTCAAACTAAACACAGTAAGGTGGTAAACCGACAATAATTCCAAGTATTTTGGACGATCACATTTTTCTAAAGCCTATGGCCAACGGACAGCGCACTTAGACCATAGTAATATAAAAATAATTCCAACAATCCAATTCTCTGCTCCATTCTCTGCAAAGTGCTCTTCTGATGTTTACTAAGTTGTCAACAAAATGATGAGAATCCTAAACAGGCAATTAGACTACAGTTAGCCTCTCTACAATTAGCCTTCTCTATGCATGAATAATAAACAGAGTTTGTGTAGCAGTATGGCAGCAGTTCCCATGTCAAAAAACAGTGCAATTAAAGTTGTAATTTATGCGCATATCCCTATTGGTTGGTTTAAAAAAAAAACAGTTGCACAACTTTGAAATAATAGCTACATAATAGCTTACTTTGTGTCATTTTACACTATGGATTAACTTGAAATGAAAAGCGGATTAAGACTGACACTTACATCTGTTGTTGGTGTCCATCCCGGTGGAAGTAATGGATGAGAGAGGGTGGTTTCCTGGGCTCACCCGGAGACTGTGACGGAGAGCAGCCCCATGTGAGACCGCGCTGACAGCTACACTTGATACATAGCAGACTCCTTTTCTCTCTCTCTCTCTTTCTCTCTCTCTCTCTCTCTCTCTCTCTCTCTCTCTCTCTCTCTCTCTCTCTCTCTCTCTCTCTCTCTCCTCTCTCTCTCTTTTCTCTCTCTTTCTCTCTCTCTCTCTCTCTCTCTCTCTCTCTCTCTCTCTCTCTCTCTCTCTCTCTCTCTCTCTCTCTCTCTCTTTCTCTTTCTCTCTCTCGCTCTCTCTCTCTCTCTCGCTCTCTCTCTCTCTCTCTCTGCCTCTCTCTCTGCCTCTCTCTCTCTCTGCCTCTCTCTCTCTCTCTCTGCCTCTCTCTCTGCTCTCTCTCTCTCTCTCTGCCTTTCTCTCTCTGCCTCTCTCAATGAAGTTACAGAGAAATGAACAGCCCGCTCTTTGCTGGGTCCTAAAGCTAGTACCCTCATAGAGCAGTATGGCAATAACCCTTCCTACCTACCTCTAACTGCAAAAGGTCTGCAATAACCCTTCCTACCTACCTCTAACTGCAAAAAGGTCTGCAATAACCCTTCCTACCTACCTCTAACTGCAAAAAGGTCTGCAATAACCCTTCCTACCTACCTCTAACTGCAAAAAGGTCTGCAATAACCCTTCCTACCTACCTCTAACTGCAAAAAGGTCTGCAATAA
>NW_026279459.1:12500-35000 GCF_023373465.1 Oncorhynchus keta | reverse complement strand
GGGGGGAGAGGAGAGGAGGAGGAGCAGGGGCGAGGGAGGAGGAGCAGGGGAGAGAAGGACAGGAGGAGGAGCAGGGGAGGCGCAGGGGGGAGAAGGAGAGGAGGAGGAGCAGGGGGAGAAGGAGAGGAGGAGGAGCAGGGGGAGAAGGAGAGGAGGAGGAGCAGGGGGAGAAGGAGAGGAGGAGGAGCAGGGGGAGAATGAGAGGAGGAGGAGCAGGGGGAGAAGGAGAAGAGGAGGAGCAGGGGGAGAATGAGAGGAGGAGGAGCAGGGGGAGAAGGAGAGGAGGGAGGAGCAGGGGAGAAGGAGAGGAGGAGGAGCAGGGGGAGAAGGAGAGGAGGAGGAGCAGGGGGAGAAGGAGAGGAGGAGGAGCAGGGGAGAAGGAGAGGAGGAGGAGCAGGGGGAGAAGGAGAGGAGGAGGAGCAGGGGGAGAAGGAGAGGAGGAGGAGCAGGGGAGAAGGAGAGGAGGAGGAGCAGGGGGAGAAGGAGAGGAGGAGGAGCAGGGGGGAGAAGGAGAGGAGGAGGAGCAGGGGAGAAGGAGAGGAGGAGGAGCAGGGGGAGAAGGAGAGGGAGGAGGAGCAGGGGGAGAAGGAGAGGAGGAGGAGCAGGGGAGAAGGAGAGGAGGAGGAGCAGGGGGGAGGGAGGAGGAGGAGCAGGGGAGAAGGAGAGGGAGGAGGAGCAGGGGGGAGAAGGAGAGGAGGAGGAGCAGGGGGAGAAGGAGGGAGGAGGAGCAGGGGGAGAAGGAGAGGAGGAGGAGCAGGGGGGAGAAGGAGAGGGGAGGAGGAGCAGGGGGAGAAGGAGAGGAGGAGGAGCAGGGGGAGAAGGAGAGGAGGAGGAGCAGGGGGAGAAGGAGAGGAGGAGGAGCAGGGGGAGAAGGAGAGGAGGAGGAGAGGGGAGGAAGGAGAGGAGGAGGAGGAGCAGGGGGAGAAGGAGAGGAGGAGGAGCAGGGGGAGAAGGAGAGGAGGAGGAGCAGGGGGAGAAGGAGAGGAGGAGGAGCAGGGGGAGAAGGAGAGGAGGAGGAGCAGGGGAGAAGGAGAGGAGGAGGAGCAGGGGAGAAGGAGAGGAGGAGGAGGAGCAGGGGGGAGAAGGAGAGGAGGAGGAGCAGGGGGAGAAGGAGAGGAGGAGGAGCAGGGGGAGAAGGAGAGGAGGAGGAGCAGGGGGAGAAGGAGAGGAGGAGGAGCAGGGGAGAAGGAGAGGAGGAGGAGCAGGGGGAGAAGGAGGAGAGGAGGAGCAGGGGGAGAAGGAGAG
The DNA here is from genome assembly GCF_023373465.1 of Oncorhynchus keta. Classification (NCBI taxonomy): domain Eukaryota; kingdom Metazoa; phylum Chordata; class Actinopteri; order Salmoniformes; family Salmonidae; genus Oncorhynchus; species Oncorhynchus keta. Next base: position 33,755 of record NW_026279459.1, on the reverse strand, counting down.
GAGGAGGAGCAGGGGGAAGGAGGAGAGGAGGAGGAGCAGGGGGGAGAAGGAGAAGGAGGAGGAGCAGGGGGGAGAAGGAGAGGAGGAGGAGCAGGGGGAGAAGGAGAGGAGGAGGAGCAGGGGGAGAAGGAGAGAGGAGGAGCAGGGGGAGAAGGAGAGGAGGAGGGAGCAGGGGGAGAAGGAGAAGAAGAGGAGCAGGGGGAGAAGGAGAGGAGGAGGAGCAGGGGGGAGAAGGAGAAGAAGAGGAGCAGGGGGAGAAGGAGAGGAGGAGGAGCAGGGGGAGAAGGAGAAGAAGAGGAGCAGGGGAGAAGGAGAGGAGGAGGAGCAGGGGGAGAAGGAGAGGAGGAGGAGCAGGGGGAGAAGGAGAGGAGGAGGAGCAGGGGGAGAAGGAGAAGGAGGAGGAGCAGGGGAGAAGGAGAGGAGGAGGAGCAGGGGGAGAAGGAGAGGAGGAGGAGCAGGGGGGAGAAGGAGAAGGGGGAGAAGGAGGGAGGAGGAGCAGGGGAGAAAGGAGGGAGGAGGAGCAGGGGGAGAAGGAGAGGAGGAGGAGCAGGGGGAGAAGGGAGAGGAGGAGGAGCAGGGGGAGAAGGAGAGGAGGAGGAGGAGCAGGGGGAGAAGGAGGAGAGGAGGAGCAGGGGGAGAAGGAGGGAGGAGGAGCAGGGGGAGAAGGAGAGGAGGAGGAGCAGGGGGAGAAGGAGAGGGAGGAGGAGCAGGGGGAGAAGGAGAGGAGGAGGAGCAGGGGGAGAAGGAGAGGAGGAGGAGCAGGGGGAGAAGGAGAGGGAGGAGGAGCAGGGGGAGAAGGAGAGGAGGAGGAGCAGGGGGAGAAGGAGAGGAGGAGGAGCAGGGGGAGAAGGAGGGAGGAGGAGCAGGGGGAGGAGAAGGAGAGGGGGAGGAGGAGGAGACAGGGGGAGAAGGAGAGGAGGAGGAGCAGGGGGAGAAGGAGAGGAGGAGGAGCAGGGGGAGAAGGAGAAGGAGGAGGAGGAGCAGGGGGAGAAGGAGAGGAGGAGGAGCAGGGGGAGAAGGAGAGGAGGAGGAGCAGGGGAGAAGGAGAGGAGGAGGAGCAGGGGAGAAGGAGAGGAGGAGGAGCAGGGGGGAGAAGGAGAGGAGGAGGAGCAGGGGGAGAAGGAGAGGAGAGGAGGGGGGGAGAAGGAGAGGAGGAGAGGGGAGGAGCAGGGGGAGAAGGGAGAGGAGGAGGAGCAGGGGGAGAAGGAGAGGAGGAGGAGCAGGGGGAGAAGGAGAGGAGGAGGAGCAGGGGGGAGAAGGAGAGGAGAGGAGGAGGAGCAGGGGGAGAAGGAGAGGAGGAGGAGGGGGGAGAAGGAGAGGAGGAGGAGCAGGGGAGAAGGAGAGGAGGAGGAGCAGGGGAGAAGGAGAGGAGGAGGAGCAGGGGGAGAAGGAGAGGAGGAGGAGCAGGGGGAGAAGGAGAGGAGGAGGAGCAGGGGGAGAAGGAGAGGAGGAGGAGCAGGGGGGAGAAGGAGAGGAGGAGGAGCAGGGGGGAGAAGGAGAGGAGGAGGAGCAGGGGGAGAAGGAGAGGAGGAGGAGCAGGGGGAGAAGGAGAGGAGGAGGAGCAGGGGGAGAAGGAGAGGAGGAGGAGGAGGGGGGAGAAGGAGAGGAGGAGGAGCAGGGGGAGAAGGAGAGGAGGAGGAGCAGGGGGGGAGAAGGAGAGGAGGAGGAGCAGGGGGAGAAGGAGAGGAGGAGGAGCAGGGGGAGAAGGAGAGGAGGAGAGGAGGGGGGAGAAGGAGAGGAGGAGGAGCAGGGGGGAGAAGGAGAGGGAGGAGGAGCAGGGGGAGAAGGAGGAGGAGGGGGGGGAAGGAGAGGAGGAGGAGGAGCAGGGGGAGAAGGAGAGGAGGAGGAGCAGGGGGAGAAGGAGAGGAGGGAGGAGCAGGGGGAGAAGGAGGGAGGAGGAGCAGGGGGGAGAAGGAGAGGAGGAGGAGCAGGGGGGAGAAGGAGAGGAGGAGGAGCAGGGGGAGAAGGAGAGGAGGAGGAGCAGGGGAGAGGAGGAGGAGGAGGGGGGGAGAAGGAGAGGAGGAGGAGCAGGGGGAGAAGGAGAGGAGGAGGAGCAGGGGGAGAAGGAGAGGAGGAGGAGCAGGGGGGAGAAGGAGAGGAGGAGGAGCAGGGGGGAGAAGGAGAAGAAGAGGAGCAGGGGGAGAAGGAGAGGAGGAGGAGCAGGGGGGAGAAGGAGAGTGTTAGATAAAGAGGAAAACAAACAAAGTGAAGATGGTTCAATACAACACAGTCACAACACACTTACAGCCATTGACAGTGTTGTTGTAGCCGGTGCTGTTGTAGCTGGTAGTGGTGAGAGCCTCCTTGCTGCCGCTGCGGGAATTCCGGGCGCTGCCCCAAGGGTCGTTGTCATAGCAACCAGATCTAGCTTTCATCTCCTCCTTTAGGATCATCCTCCCTATACCACTCTGGATCTGAGAGAGAGAGAGAGAGAGAGAGAGAGAGAGAGAGAGAGAGAGAGAGAGAGAGAGACAGAGAGAGAGACCAGAGAGAAGAGAGAGGGGGCATAGAGAGCGAGAGAGAGAGAGAGAGAGAGAGAGAGAGAGAGAGAGAGAGAGAGAGAGAGAGAGAGAGAGAGAGAGAGAGAGAGAGAGAGACACACACACACACAACCAGGGGTAGAGAGAGGGGGCATAGAGAGAGCGAGAAGGAGAGAGAGAGAAAGTAGAAGAGAATAAATACAAATATTATTCCACAAATAAATGTGACAGTAAATATGCAATAATTACACACAGAGAGAGAGAGAGAGAGAGAGAGAGAGAGAGAGAGAGAGAGCGAGAGACTTACTCTTTGAAGACTGCTGTGACTCCAGTTCTCTTCATCTCCTCCTGTAGAATACCTTCTCCTAGGAGCACGGAGAGCTGGGGAAAGATAGATTGACAGTAGGATAGATATATATAGAGAGATCCTTAGAAATGCCTTAGTCTTTTAAAGACAGATATATTCACCGATGGTCACATACAAAACAACTGTTAGTTGTGTGTAGGGTAGATAGACTGTATGTAGGGTAGATAGACTGTATGTAGACTTCTGATGAGTAGGGTCTAGGGTGTAGGGTTTAGGTTGTAGGGTGTAGGTTGTACCTTTAGGGGAGCTGGGATAGGGTTAGGAGTCAGACTCTGACTGTGTGTAGTGTTCTGGAGAGTAGTGTGTAGGGTGTAGGGTGTAGGTTATACCTTTAGGGGAGCTGGGATAGGGTTAGGAGTCAGACTCTGACTGTGTGTAGTGTTCTGGAGAGTAGGGTGTAGGGTGTAGGGTGTAGGTTATACCTTTAGGGGAGATGGGATAGGGGTATGAGTCAGACTCTGACTGTGTGTAGTGTTCTGGAGAGTAGGGTGTAGGGTGTAGGTTATACCTTTAGGGGAGCTGGGATAGGGGTAGGAGTCAGACTCTGACTGTGTGTAGTGTTCTGGAGAGTAGGGTGTAGGGTGTAGGGTGTAGGTTATACCTTTAGGGGAGCTGGGATAGGGGTAGGAGTCAGACTCTGACTGTGTGTAGTGTTCTGGAGAGTAGGGTGTAGGGTGTAGGTTATACCTTTAGGGGATCTGGGATAGGGGTAGGTGTCAGACTCTGACCGTGTGTAGTGTTCTGGAGAGTAGGGTGTAGGGTGTAGGTTATACCTTTAGGGGATCTGGGATAGGGGTAGGAGTCAGACTCTGACCGTGTGTAGTGTTCTGGAGAGTAGGGTGTAGGGTTTAGGGTGTAGGTTATACCTTTAGGGGATCTGGGATAGGGATAGGAGTCAGACTCTGACTGTGTGTAGTGTTCTGGAGAGTAGGGTGTAGGGTGTAGGTTATACCTTTAGGGGATCTGGGATAGGGGTAGGAGTCAGACTCTGACTGTGTGTAGGGTTCTGGAGAGTAGGGTGTAGGGTGTAGTGTTCTGGAGAATAGGGTGTAGGGTGTAGTGTTCTGGAGAGTAGGGTGTAGGGTGTAGGTTATACCTTTAGGGGATCTGGGATAGGGGTAGGTGTCAGACTGACTGTGTGTAGTGTTCTGGAGAGTAGGGTGTAGGGTGTAGGTTATACCTTTAGGGGATCTGGGATAGGGGTAGGTGTCAGACTCTGACTGTGTGTAGTGTTCTGGAGAGTAGGGTGTAGGGTGTAGTGTTCTGGAGTGTAGGGTGTAGGTTATACCTTTAGGGGATCTGGGATAGGGGTAGGTGTCAGACTCTGACTGTGTGTAGTGTTCTGGAGAGTAGGGTGTAGGGTGTAGGTTATACCTTTAGGGGATCTGGGATAGGGGTATGAGTCAGACTCTGACTGTGTGTAGTGTTCTGGAGAGTAGGGTGTAGGGTGTAGGTTATACCTTTAGGGGATCTGGGATAGGGGTAGGTGTCAGACTCTGACTGTGTGTAGTGTTCTGGAGAGTAGGGTGTAGGGTGTAGGTTATACCTTTAGGGGATCTGGGATAGGGGTAGGTGTCAGACTCTGACTGTGTGTAGGGTTCTGGAGAGTAGGTAGACAGTCTGGAGGATGTGATTAGATCTTCGCTGGTCCTGCTTTTGGTGGCTGGGAGATTGTCTGTGGAGAGATGAGTGGACTGTTAACACAAGAACACAGCTTAGAGTTAGGCTGCATTCCAAATAACATCCTAATCCCTATATAGTGGTCCCTATGGGCCCTAGTCAAAGAAAGTGCACTATATAGGGAGTAGGGTATCATTTAAGACGTAGTTTATGTTACACAGCAATCCATCAGTGACCCCAAGTCATACACAGGAAGATACTGTACTGGGAAAGAGAGTACAGGAAGATAATGTACTGGGAAAGAGAGTACAGGAAGATACTGTACTGGGAAAGAGAGTACAGGAAGATACTGTACTGGGAAAGAGAGTACAGGAAGATACTGTACTGGGAAAGAGAGTACAGGAAGATACTGTACTGGGAAAGAGAGTACAGGAAGATACTGTACTGGGAAAGAGAGTACAGGAAGATAATGTACTGGGAAAGAGAGTACAGGAAGATACTGTACTGGGAAAGAGAGTACAGGAAGATACTGTACTGGGAAAGAGAGTACAGGAAGATACTGTACTGGGAAAGAGAGTACAGGAAGATACTGTACTGGAAAAGAGAGTACAGGAAGATACTGTACTGGGAAAGAGAGTACAGGAAGATACTGTACTGGGAAAGAGAGTACAGGAAGATACTGTACTGGGAAAGAGAGTACAGGAAGATAATATACTGGGAAAGAGAGTACAGGAAGATACTGTACTGGGAAAGAGAGTACAGGAAGATACTGTACTGGGAAAGAGAGTACAGGAAGATAATGTACTGGGAAAGAGAGTACAGGAAGATACTGTACTGGGAAAGAGAGTACAGGAAGATACTGTACTGGGAAAAAGAGCACAGGAAGATACTGTACTGGGAAAGAGAGCACAGGAAGATACTGTACTGGGAAAGAGAGTACAGGAAGATAATGTACTGGGAAAGAGAGTACAGGAAGATACTGTACTGGGAAAGAGAGTACAGGAAGATACTGTACTGGAAAAGAGAGCACAGGAAGATACTGTACTGGGAAAGAGAGTACAGGAAGATACTGTACTGGGAAAGAGAGTACAGGAAGTTTTACGGAAGGTGAATTCTACATTCTTAGTTTCATGTCTCAGTCCAAAGATTGATCTCAGAGAGATAGTCATCTGGCACAGACAGACAGAGGAGATAGATAGTCATCTGGTACAGACAAAGAAGATAGTAATCTGGTACAGACAGACAGAGGAGATAGATAGTCAGATGGTATAGACAGACAGGTGAGATAGATAGTCAGATGGTATAGACAGACAGGTGAGATAGATAGTCAGATGGTATAGACAGACAGGTGAGATAGATAGTCAGATGGTATAGACAGACAGAGGAGATAGTCAGATGGTATAGACAGACAGGTGAGATAGATAGTCAGATGGTATAGACAGACAGAGGAGATAGTCAGATGGTATAGACAGACAGAGGAGATAGATAGTCAGATGGTCCAGACAGACAGACAGACAGACAGACAGACAGACAGACAGACAGACAGACAGACAGACAGGTGAGATAGATAGTCAGATGGTATCGACAGACAGTTGAGATAGATAGTCAGATGGTCCAGACAGACAGACAGACAGACAGACAGACAGACAGACAGACAGACAGACAGACAGACAGACAGACAGACAGACAGACAGACAGGTGAGATAGATAGTCAGATGGTCCAGACAGACAGACAGACAGACAGACAGACAGACAGACAGACAGACAGACAGACAGACAGACAGACAGACAGACAGACAGACAGACAGACAGACAGACAGACAGACAGACAGACAGACAGACAGAGAGGAGGAAGGTACTTACAGAGGTGAGTTAGTTCATCAGGGAAAGAGTGAAGGAGGGAAGTGAATTAACGTGATCAGAAACCATGAAAGGAAGAAAGGGAAGAAAGAAAAGAGAGATATTACTGGCATCCCAAGTACCGATGTTTGTTACCAACCGGGAAGATAACAGAACAGAGATACAACACTACCACTAACCACTCTAAATCAAAATGTATTGGTCACATACACATGGTTAGCAGATGTTATTGGTCACATACACATGGTTAGCAGATGTTATTGGTCACATACACATGGTTAGCAGATGTTATTGGTCACATACACATGGTTAGCAGATGTTATTGCGAGTGTAGCGAAATGCTTTAAGTCAACCCTACAATACCATGAGTCCTAATCACTATTTATTTATCTAACCTATATCCACAAGTGAGTCATATATCATAGTATCTCTTCCATGTTGGTATCAATGGACTAATGAGCACATAACAGGTCTGTGGTCTATGGATGAGCCCATGTCTCCTCTAGTGGCCAACACATGTCCTCTATTGAACATAATCACAGAACAATATGAGGGATCAATATCACTAGAGTGGACTGAATAATACTGCTGATTATGCTAATATTCCCCCCTCTCTCTCTCTCTCTCTCTCTCTCTCTCTCTCTCTCTCTCTCTCTCTCTCTCTCTCTCTCTTCTCATGTTGGTATCTCTCTCTCTCTCTCTCTCTCTCTCTCTCTCTCTCTCTCTCTCTCTCTCTCTCTCTCTCTCTCTCTCTCTCTCTCTCTCTCTCTCTCTCTCTCTCTCCCCTGGAGTGTGTCCTATTTCCATAACCATGTGACCTGACGAAGAACAACTCTGACCCTCATTCATAATACACCATAACCACACGTCTGTGATGCACTGTTCTATAATACTCTTATAGCATGATAACACTCACAACACAGTAACACACACATACCACAGTACACACACACCACAGTAACACACACATACCACAGTACACACACACCACAGTAACACACACACACACCACAGTACACACACACCACAGCACACACACACATACCACAGTACACACACACCACAGCACACACACACATATCCACAGTAACACACACACACCACAGTACACACACACACACAGCACACACACACATACCACACTAACACACACACACCACAGTACACACACACCACAGCACACACACACATACCACAGTACACACACACCACAGTAACACACACATACCACAGTAACACACACACACCACAGTACACACACACACCACAGTAACACACACACACACCACAGTAACACACACACACCACAGTACACACACACCACAGTAACACACACCACAGTAACACACACACACCACAGTAACACACACATACCACAGTACACACACACACACACACACAGTACACACACACCACAGTACACACACACACCACAGTACACACACACCACAGTACACACACATACCACAGTACACACACATACCACAGTAACACACACACACCACAGTAACACACACCACAGTACACACACATCACAGTAACACACACAACACAGTAACACACACCACAGTAACTAGTGGTCTCATAAGAGACCTGAACTAACCCTTCATCTACCACTGTGGTCTCATAATAGACCTGAACTAACCCTACATCTACCACTGTGGTCTCATAATAGACCTGAACTAACCCTTCATCTACCACTGTGGTCTCATAATAGACCTGAAATAACCCTTCATCTACCACTGTGGTCTCATAATAGACCTGAACTAACCCTACATCTACCACTGTGGTCTCATAATAGACCTGAACTAACCCTTCATCTACCACTGTGGTCTCATAATAGACCTGAAATAACCCTTCATCTACCACTGTGGTCTCATAATAGACCTGAACTAACCCTTCATCTACCACTGTGGTCTCATAATAGACCTGAACTAACCCTTCATCTACCACTGTGGTCTCATAATAGACCTGAACTAACCCTTCATCTACCACTGTGGTCTCATAATAGACCTGAAATAACCCTTCATCTACCACTGTGGTCTCATAATAGACCTGAACTAACCCTTCATCTACCACTGTGGTCTCATAATAGACCTGAACTAACCCTTCATCTACCACTGTGGTCTCATAATAGACCTGAACTAACCCTTCATCTACCACTGTGGTCTCATAATAGACCTGAACTAACCCTTCATCTACCACTGTGGTCTCATAATAGACCTGAACTAACCCTTCATCTACCACTGTGGTCTCATAATAGACCTGAACTAACCCTTCATCTACCACTGTGGTCTCATAATAGACCTGAACTAACCCTTCATCTACCACTGTGGTCTCATAATAGACCTGAAATAACCCTTCATCTACCACTGTGGTCTCATAATAGACCTGAACTAACCCTTCATCTACCACTGTGGTCTCATAATAGACCTGAACTAACCCTTCATCTACCACTGTGGTCTCATAATAGACCTGAACTAACCCTTCATCTACCACTGTGGTCTCATAATAGACCTGAACTAACCCTTAATCTACCACTGTGGTCTCATAATAGACCTGAACTAACCCTTCATCTACCACTGTGGTCTCATAATAGACCTGAACTAACCCTACATCTACCACTGTGGTCTCATAATAGACCTGAACTAACCCTTCATCTACCACTGTGGTCTCATAATAGACCTGAACTAACCCTTCATCTACCACTGTGGTCTCATAATAGACCTGAACTAACCCTACAAGCACAATACTAAGGGCTACTCCACTGATAGGAAGACAGGCTACGGAAAACACCAATCAGTCACTGATGGGACAACAGCCAGGATAAGGCGGGGCTAAGACACTGTACCCGTTCTCTTATAGATGGGAGGTTTGCTGTAGATGTTGGGTTCACCTGAGGCTGGAGAAAGAGAGGGAGGGAGGAGAGAGGGAGGGGAGAAAGAGAGAGAAGGGAGGAGATTGATGTGAAACATGGAGGAGTGAGGGAGGAAGTGAAGGGTAGACGGAGGTAAAGGGAAGAGCTATACCGAACCATAGCGACCGTAGCTGATAACAAGAGAGTTTGAGGAAATATACAAATAGAGGAGGAGCAGAAGTGGAGTAGATAATATGGAAAGATGAGGAGATGAAGAGAAGATGGAAAGATGAGATGAAGAGAAGATGGAAAGATGAGGAGATGAAGAGAAGATGGAAAGATGAGATGAAGAGAAGATGGGAAGATGAGATGAAGAGAAGATGGAAAGATGAGGAGATGAAGAGAAGATGGAAAGATGAGGAGATGAAGAGAAGATGGAAAGATGAGGAGATGAAGAGAAGATGGAAAGATGAGATGAAGAGAAGATGGAAAGATGAGGAGATGAAGAGAAGATGGAAAGATGAGGAGAGGAAGAGGGCACGTCCCAAATGGCACCCTATTCCAAATATATTGCACTTCCATAGAGAATAGGGGGCCCTTGGGGCACAGTTGAAGTGTGGTCCTACCTGGTACATGGAAATGCTTGGGGGCGTGGTATGTGGTAGGAGTACTAGGCCGCCCCTCCAGCGAGCCGTAATAGGGTGAGCTCCTGCCACTCTCAGAGCCTGCAGCCAGCACTAGCCAATCACAGCAAAGGAAACATGAGCATGAAGAAAGGGCTTTGTCCTGCCATCCAGTCCCTCCCAACCAATCAGAACCAAAGGAAAAGGTGATCAACAGTGGCTGCAGCATTGAGGAAAGGCATACTGGACCATCTCAGCACAGGAAGCTAGAAGGAACGGTACACGCTTCCTCCCCCTGCTAGTCACTGCTTTTAAATGCATTAACTGTCACATGGTGGAATATACAGTGCAGTCGGAAAGTATTCAGACCCTTTGACTTTTTGCACATTTTGTTAAGTTACAGCCTTATTCTAAAATGGATTTAATAAAAAATAAATCCTCATCAATCTACACACAATACCCCATATTGACAAAGCGAAAATTGATTTTTAGAAATCTATTAAAAATAAAAAAACAGAAATACCTTATTTACATAAGTATTCAGACACTTTGCTATGAGACTCGAAATTCAGGGTGTCCATGGCTTGGTGTGTGTGTGACTCACCAGGGTGTCCATAGTGCTGCGGTGAGTGAGGCATGATGGGAGACATGGCTTGGTGTGTGTGTGACTCACCAGGGTGTCCATAGTGCTGCGGTGAGCGAGGCATGATGGGAGACATGGCTTGGTGTGTGTGTGACTCACCAGGGTGTCCATAGTGCTGCGGTAAGCGAGGCGTGATGGGAGACATGGCTTGGTGTGTGTGTGACTCACCAGGGTGTCCATAGTGCTGCGGTGATTGAGGCATGATGGGAGACATGGCTTGGTGTGTGTGTGACTCACCAGGGTGTCCATAGTGCTGCGGTGAGGCGGGATGGGAGATATGGCTTGGTGTGTGTGTGACTCACCAGGGTGTCCATAGTGCTGCGGTAAGTGAGGCGGGATAGGAGACATGGCTTGGTGTGTGTGTGACTCACCAGGTGTCCATAGTGCTGCGGTGAGTGAGGCGTGATGGGAGACATGGCTTGGTGTGTGTGTGACTCACCAGGGTGTCCATAGTGCTGCGGTGAGTGAGGCGTGATGGGAGACATGGCTTGGTGTGTGTGTGACTCACCAGGGTGTCCATAGTGCTGCGGTGAGTGAGGCGTGATGGGAGACATGGCTTGGTGGGTGTGTGACTCACCAGGGTGTCCATAGTGCTGCGGTGAGTGAGGCGTGATGGGAGACATGGCTTGGTGTGTGTGTGACTCACCAGGGTGTCCATAGTGCTGCGGTGAGTGAGGTGTGATGGGAGACATGGCTTGGCGGTTGAAGGAGGGAGAGCCATCCATGTAGGCAGGGCTGGAACACTGTCTCTGTCTCTTGTCTATATTGTAATACAGCTTCTAAAGGGAGAGGGAGAAGAGGGAGAGGGGGGATGACAGAGTGGGGGAGAGGGGGGGATGACAGAGTGGGGAGAGGGGGATGACAGAGTGGGGGAGAGGGGGATGACAGAGTGGGGGAGAGGGGATGACAGAGTAGGGAGAGGGGGATGACAGAGTGGGGAGAGGGGGATGACAGAGTGGGGGAGAGGGGGATGACAGGGGGATGACAGAGTGGGGAGAGGGGGATGACAGAGTGGGGGGAGGGGGATGACAGAGTGGGGGATGACAGAGTGGGGGAGAAAGAAAGAAAAATAGGTACAGACAGAGATAGAGCAAGAGGGGGGATGACAGAGTGGGGGAGAGGGGGGATGACAGAGTGGGGGAGAGAGGGGATGACAGAGTGGGGGAGAGGGTGGATGACAGAGTGGGGAGAGGGGGGGATGACAGAGTGGGGAGAGGGGGATAACAGAGTGGGGAGAGGGGGGATGACAGAGTGGGGGAGAGGGGGGATAACAGAGTGGGGGAGAGGGGGATGACAGAGTGGGGGAGAGGGGGATGACAGAGTGGGGGAGAGGGGGATGACAGAGTGGGGGAGAGGGGATGACAGAGTGGGGAGAGGGGGATGACAGAGTGGGGGAGAGGGTGGATGACAGAGTGGGGGAGAGGGGGATGACAGAGTGGGGGAGAGGGGGGATGACAGAGTGGGGGAGAGGGGGACAGATACACAACTATCCACATATCCACAGACCACTGATCACAGAAATTATTATTCATTCTGTTGGAAACAACAAGGTTACTAACCTGAGAACAGAGAGTCCCAGGTGGCTGTAAAACAACAAGGTTACTAACCTGAGAACAGAGAGTCGAGGGTGACTGTAAAACAACAAGGTTACTAACCTGAGAACAGAGAGTCGAGGGTGACTGTAAAACAACAAGGTTACTAACCTGAGAACAGAGAGTCCCAGGTGACTGTAAAACAACAAGGTTACTAACCTGAGAACAGAGAGTCCCAGGTGACTGTAAAACAACAAGGTTACTAACCTGAGAACAGAGAGTCCCAGGTGACTGTAAAACAACAAGGTTACTAACCTGAGAACAGAGAGTCCCAGGTGACTGTAAAACAACAAGGTTACTAACCTGAGAACAGACAGTCCCAGGTGACTGTAAAACAACAAGGTTACTAACCTGAGAACAGAGAGTCGAGGGTGACTGTAAAACAACAAGGTTACTAACCTGAGAACAGAGAGTCCCAGGTGACTGTAAAACAACAAGGTTACTAACCTGAGAACAGAGAGTCCCAGGTGACTGTAAAACAACAAGGTTACTAACCTGAGAACAGAGAGTCGAGGGTGACTGTAAAACAGCAAGGTTACTAACCTGAGAACAGAGAGTCCCAGGTGACTGTAAAACTACAAGGTTACTAACCTGAGAACAGAGAGTCCCAGGTGACTGTAAAACAACAAGGTTACTAACCTGAGAACAGAGAGTCCCAGGTGACTGTAAAACAACAAGGTTACTAACCTGAGAACAGAGAGTCCCAGGTGACTGTAAAACAACAAGGTTACTAACCTGAGAACAGAGAGTCCCAGGTGACTGTAAAACAACAAGGTTACTAACCTGAGAACAGAGAGTCGAGGGTGACTGTAAAACAACAAGGTTACTAACCTGAGAACAGAGAGTCCCAGGTGACTGTAAAACAACAAGGTTACTAACCTGAGAACAGAGAGTCGAGGGTGACTGTAAAACAGCAAGGTTACTAACCTGAGAACAGAGAGTCCCAGGTGACTGTAAAACTACAAGGTTACTAACCTGAGAACAGAGAGTCCCAGGTGACTGTAAAACAACAAGGTTACTAACCTGAGAACAGAGAGTCCCAGGTGACTGTAAAACAACAAGGTTACTAACCTGAGAACAGAGAGTCGAGGGTGACTGTAAAACAACAAGGTTACTAACCTGAGAACAGAGAGTCCCAGGTGACTGTAAAACAACAAGGTTACTAACCTGAGAACAGAGAGTCCCAGGTGACTGTAAAACAAATACATGAGAAAGAAAGCAGAAATGATTGTCTGAAGCATAATGGTCCATTATCTCAACTCAGGAAATAGATTCAGTTCAGTTCTTCAATATTAGAAACATATTTATTTATCTTGTTTATCAACTGTCAGTGAATTTAGAGAAGACGTAAAAGAAAATAACATAGGTGTATTTCCTGAAAGCTCCGTAGCACTTAGTACCTCTCCATAGCTGAAGGTCTCTATGTCATCTGAGGAGTATCTGGGGTAGGGCTGGTAGGATGATATGGTAGGATGATGCTGGGACTGGTAGGATGATATGAGGTCAGGTGGCTGGACCTCGTATATGGCCTTGACCTTAGGCAGTGCAGCCAAGTCCTTATAGTCTAGTATCTCATTCTCCACCCTGGCCTGGGATGGGACACGACAGGACACAGACACAGACACAGGCACGCACGCACACACACACACAGACACAGGCACGCACGCACGCACACACACACACACACACACACACACACACACACACACACACACACACACACACACACACACACACACGCACGCACGCACACACACACACACACACACACACACACACACACACACACACACACACACACACACACACACACACACACACACACACACACACACACACACACAGAGAGAAAACAACCACACACACACATGAACAACATTTACGCATGCAAAACCAAAGACATGGATTGTGTGCTGCAGACTGTAAAGCATGCTGACAGCCATACACTGACACAACACATACAGTTTACATGTGACTGACTGCTGAATATACTGTGGGAGCTGGCCTCTCCCTGACATGACCTTCAGCTCCACAAAGCAATGGAGAGAGAGAGAGAGAGAGAGAGAGAGAGAGAGAGAGAGAGAGAGAGAGAGAGAGAGAGAGAGAGAGAGAGAGAGAGAGGGAGAGGGAGAGGGAGAGGGAGAGAGAGAGAGAGAGAGAGAGAGAGAGAGAGAGGAGAGAGAGAGAGAGAGAGAGAGAGAGAGAGAGAGAGAGAGCTAACTCTGTGTTTTCCCCTCATCCATCACCCTGAGCAGGTCATTGATTATGAGGCCAGAGCTCAGAAAAAACACACACACCTGCTCATGCATGGATGTGTGTGTGTCTCTACATGTGTTTTTACGTGGATGAATGTGCTAATGTTTCCAACAGCAGTAGTGACCTATACAGTACAGCTCAGCAAAGACTAGGAGTCCAGACAGAGCACACACACACACACACACACACACACACACACACACACACACACACACACACACACACACACACACACACACACACACACACACACACACACACACACACACACACACACACACACACACACACACACACACACACACACACACACACACACACACACACACACACAGGTTGTGTCCGAATATGACTGACATAACAAGAGGACCTAGCCAGCAGTGCAAGGTGAGGTCACGGGTCAGGGGTCAGGGGTGAGTGGAGAATGAACAGGTGTCTCCTATCTGTACTTGGCAGGGCGACAGTGACTATGTCACAACTATCTCTCCTATGTCTCCTTCCTCCCAAAATGTGCTCCTGATTTAACATGGTCCATTCACACCTGCACTGTTGTGAACAGCCCACTACAGAGGAGGCTGAAATGTTTAGCCCTAGGTTCCTCAAAAGGTTCTACAGATGCACCATCGAGAGCATTTTGAATGGCTGCATCACAGCTTGATATAGTAAATGCACCGCCCTCAACAGCAAAGCACGAAAGAGGATGGTGCGGACTGCCCAGTACATCACTGGGGCTGAGCTCCCTGCCATCCAGGACCTCTATACCAGGGAGAGACAGAGAAAGACTCCCAAGTCATAGACTGTTCACTGTGCTACCGTTCGGCAAATGGTACCAGAGCATTGGCTCTCAGACCAACAGGCTCCGAGACACCATAAGAGTGAAAAATAATGAATGAATGGTTACCCGGTCTGTCTGCACTGACCCTATCTGTTGTTCTGCCAATGAACATGACAGTTAACCCACTGTTCCCGGTAGGCCGTCATGATAAATAAGAATTTGTTCTTAACTGGCTCGCCTGGTTAAATAACGGTTACATTTCCACACTGTCAGAGTCTATCTAGAGGAGAGCGAAGGAGTGAGGCGCAGGACACAGGTAAGAGTAAAACCACTGTATTTACTGAGCAGAACACGTGTCAAACTGTCAGAGTCTATCTAGAGGAGAGCGAAGGAGTCAGGCTCATACACAGGTAAGAGTAAAACCACTGTGTTTACTGAGCAGAACACGTGCCAAACTGTCAGAGTCTATCTAGAGGAGAGCGAAGGAGTCAGGGACAGGACACAGGTAAGAGTAAAACCACTGTGTTTACTGAGCAGAACACGTGTCAAACTGTCAGAGTCTATCTAGAGGAGAGCGAAGGAGTCAGGCTCATACACAGGTAAGAGTAAAACCACTGTGTTTACTGAGCAGAACACGTGTCAAACTGTCAGAGTCTATCTAGAGGAGAGCGAAGGAGTCAGGGACAGGACACAGGTAAGAGTAAAACCACTGTGTTTACTGAGCAGAACACGTGCCAAACTGTCAGAGTCTATCTAGAGGAGAGCGAAGGAGTCAGGCTCATACACAGGTAAGAGTAAAACCACTGTATTTACTGAGCAGAACACATGTCAAACTGTCAGTCTATCTAGAGGATAGCGAAGGAGTCAGGCTCATACACAGGTAAGAGTAAAACCACTGTGTTTACTGAGCAGAACACGTGCCAAACTGTCAGAGTCTATCTAGAGGAGAGCGAAGGAGTCAGGGACAGGACACAGGTAAGAGTAAAACCACTGTGTTTACTGAGCAGAACACGTGCCAAACTGTCAGAGTCTATCTAGAGGAGAGCGAAGGAGTCAGGGACAGGACACAGGTAAGAGTAAAACCACTGTGTTTACTGAGCAGAACACGTGTCAAACTGTCAGAGTCTATCTAGAGGAGAGCGAAGGAGTCAGGCTCATACACAGGTAAGAGTAAAACCATTGTGTTTACTGAGCAGAACACATGTCAAACTGTCAGAGTCTATCTAGAGGAGAGCGAAGGAGTCAGGCTCATACACAGGTAAGAGTAAAAACACTGTGTTTACTGAGCAGAACACATGTCAAACTGTCAGAGTCTATCTAGAGGAGAGCGAAGGAGTCAGGGACAGGACACAGGTAAGAGTAAAACCACTGTGTTTACTGAGCAGAACACGTGCCAAACTGTCAGAGTCTATCTAGAGGAGAGCGAAGGAGTCAGGGACAGGACACAGGTAAGAGTAAAACCATTGTGTTTACTGAGCAGAACACATGTCAAACTGTCAGAGTCTATCTAGAGGAGAGCGAAGGAGTCAGGCTCATACACAGGTAAGAGTAAAACCACTGTGTTTACTGAGCAGAACACGTGCCAAACTGTCAGAGTCTATCTAGAGGAGAGCGAAGGAGTCAGGGACAGGACACAGGTAAGAGTAAAACCACTGTGTTTACTCCATCAGAACAACAAAAATCGTTATAAAACTGTACAAAACAGGATACTAACTCCAACACACGAAAGACAATCACGGACAAACAGAAAGGTAACCAGAGGGTTAAAACCACTGAGATTAACCAGGTGTGTAAACAGAAAAAACAAAAGTGAAAACTGAAACATGGATCGGTGGCTATCTAGAGGGTGAGCGAAGGCCCGTCAGGGACAGGACACAGGTGGAAGTCGTAAACCACTGTCACTTTCTGCTGCTGCAGAACATTATTCGTAGTCAAACTGTTCAGAGTCTATCTAAAGACCTTATTATCTGTCCTGATGCTCATACACAGGTAATATCTAAAATACCACTGTGTTTACTGATGCAGAACACGTGTCAAACTGTCAAATACCTTATTATCTAGAGGAGAATGAAGTCACTTTACAGGCCTTCATGTACATATCTACCTCAAATACCTTATTGTGTTTATCGTGATGCAGAACACCCTGCCTCAAACTGTCAGATCTATCAAATACCTTATTAGTATCTATCGTGATGCCTAGTCACTTTACCCTGCCTTCATGTACATATCTACCTCAAAACATTATTATCATATATCCTGATGCCTAGTCACTTTACCCTGCCTTCATGTACATATCTACCTCAAATACCTTATTATCTGTCCTGATGCCTAGTCACTTTACCCTGCCTTCATGTACATATCTAAAATACCTTATTATCTGTACCTGATGCCTAGTCACTTTACCCTGCCTTCATGTCATATCTATCAAATACCTTATTATTATCTATCCTGATGCCTAGTCACTTTACCCTGCCTTCATGTACATATCTACCTCAAAACCACTGTTATTATCTGATGCTAGTCACTTTACCCTGCCTTCATGTACATATCTACCTCAAATACCTTATTATTTGCTATCGTGATGCCAGTCACTTTACCCTGCCTTCATGTACATATCTACCTCAAATACCACTTATTATCTATCCTGATGCCTAGTCACTTTACCCTGCCTTCATGTACATATCTACCTCAAATACAAATTATCTATCCTGATGTCTAGTCACTTTACCCTGCCTTCATGTACATATCTACCTCAAATACCTTATTATTTGCTATCAGATGGGTCAAATAATGTACATATCTTCAAATAGATTAGTATCTATCGTGATGCCTAAACAGACAAAATCTAAAATACCTTATTAATCATATATCCTGATGCCTAGTCACTTTACCCTGCCTTCATGTACATATCTACCTCAAATACCTTATTATCTGTCCTGATGCCTAGTCACTTTACCCTGCCTTCATGTACATATCTACCTCAAATACCTTATTATCTGTCCTGATGCCTAGTCACTTTACCCTGCCTTCATGTACATATCTACCTCAAATACCTTATTATTATCTATCCTGATGCCTAGTCACTTTACCCTGCCTTCATGTACATATCTACCTCAAATACCTTATTATTATCTATCCTGATGTCTAGTCACTTTACCCTGCCTTCATGTACATATCTACCTCAAATACCTTATTATTTGCTATCCTGATGCCTAGTCACTTTACCCTGCCTTCATGTACATATCTACCTCAAATACCTTATTATTTGCTATCGTGATGCCTAGTCACTTTACCCTGCCTTCATGTACATATCTACCTCAAATACCTTATTATTATCATATATCCTGATGCCTAGTCACTTTACCCTGCCTTCATGTACATATCTACCTCAAATACCTTATTATCTGTCCTGATGCCTAGTCACTTTACCCTGCCTTCATGTACATATCTACCTCAAATACCTTATTATTTGCTATCGTGATGCCTAGTCACTTTACCCTGCCTTCATGTACATATCTACCTCAAATACCTTATTATTTGCTATCGTGATGCCTAGTCACTTTACCCTGCCTTCATGTACATATCTACCTCAAATACCTTATTATTATCTATCCGGATGTCTAGTCACTTTACCCTGCCTTCATGTACATATCTACCTCAAATACCTTATTATTATCTATCCGGATGTCTAGTCACTTTACCCTGCCTTCATGTACATATCTACCTCAAATACCTTATTATTATCTATCCGGATGTCTAGTCACTTAACCCTGCCTTCATGTACATATCTACCTCAAATACCTTATTATTATCTATCCTGATGCCTAGTCACTTTACCCTGCCTTCATGTACATATCTACCTCAAATACCTTATTATTATCTATCCTGATGCCTAGTCACTTTACCCTGCCTTCATTTACATATCTACCTCAAATACCTTATTATTATCTATCCTGATGCCTAGTCACTTTACCCTGCCTTCATGTACATATCTACCTCAAATACCTTATTATTATCTATCCTGATGTCTAGTCACTTTACCCTGCCTTCATGTACATATCTACCTCAAATACCTTATTATTTGTCCTGATGCCTCGTCACTTTACCCTGCCTTCATGTACATATCTACCTCAAATACCTTATTATTATCTATCCGGATGTCTAGTCACTTTACCCTGCCTTCATGTACATATCTACCTCAAATACCTTATTATTATCTATCCGGATGTCTAGTCACTTTATTCTGCCTTCATGGGGCGGCAGCGTAGCCTAGCGTTGGACTAGTAACCGGAAGGTTGCGAGTTCAAACCCCCGAGCTGACAAGGTACAAATCTGTCGTTCTGCCCCTGAACAGGCAGTTAACCCACTGTTCCCAGGCCGTCATTGAAAATAAGAATATGTTCTTAACTGACTTGCCTGGTTAAATAAAGGTAAAATAAAAAAATATCTACCTCAAATACCTTATTAGTATCTATCTGTCACGCCCTGACCTTGGAGATCCTTTTTATGTCTCTATTTTGGTTTGGTCAGGGCGTAAGTTGGGGTGGGCATTTCTATGTGTTGTGTTTCTATATAGCTCCACATTGATCTGGTACTGGTACTCCCTGTATATAGTTCCACATTGATCTGGTACTGGTACTCCCTGTATATAGCTCCACATTGATCTGGTACTCCCTGTATATAGCTCCACATTGATCTGGTACTTCCTGTATATAGCTCCACATTGATCTGGTACTTCCTGTACATAGCTCCACATTGATCTGGTACCTCCTGTACATAGCTCTACATTGATCTGGTACTCTCTGTATATAGCTCCACATTGATCTGGTACTGGTACTGGTACTTCCTGTATATAGCTCCACATTGGTCTGGTACTCTCTGTATATAGCTCCACATTGATCTGGTACTTCCTGTACATAGCTCCACATTGATCTGGTACTGGTACTCTCTGTATATAGCTCCACATTGATCTGGTACTGGTACTCTCTATATATAGCTCCACATTGATCTGGTACTCTCTGTATATAGCTCCACATTGATCTGGTACTGGTACTCTCTGTATTTAGCTCCACATTGATCTGGTACTTCCTGTACATAGCTCCACATTGATCTGGTACTGGTACTCTCTATATATAGCTCCACATTGATCTGGTACTGGTACTCTCTATATATAGCTCCATATTGATCTGGTACTGGTACTCTCTGTATTTAGCTCCACATTGATCTGGTACTTCCTGTACATAGCTCCACATTGATCTGGTACTGGTACTTCCTGTATATAGCTCCACATTGATCTGGTACTGGTACTCTCTATATATAGCTCCACATTGATCTGGTACTGGTACTTCCTGTATATAGCTCCACATTGATCTGGTACTTCCTGTACATAGCTACACATTGATCTGGTACTGGTACTTCCTGTATATAGCTCCACATTGATCTGGTACTGGTACTCTCTGTATATAGCTCCACATTGATCTGGTACTGGTACTTCCTGTATATAGCTCCACATTGATCTGGTACTGGTACTTCCTGTACATAGCTCCACATTGATCTGGTACTTCCTGTATATAGCTCTACATTATGCTGGTACTAGTACTTCCTGTATATAGCTCCATTCTTGTGTGTTTTATTCCTCTTGCGTTACCATTTTTCTTTTTATTATAATTGTGTAATTCTGCAACATTGGGAAAGGCTCGTAAGTAAGCATTTCACGTAAAGAGTACAGCTGTTGTATTCGGCCTATATGAACAATCATTAATTTGATTTGATAGGAAATTACATGTGGTTGATATTCCCACTAGCCCATGCTTACACCAATCAAATGCTTTGAGATAGCGAGAAATAGTGAAAAATAGTGAACGAGTGCACACTTCAGGAGAAAATGGTTTGTATTTTAAAAGCTAGTGGGCCCTGAAGGTTGTGTGGAGCTAGAGGTAAATTGACTTGTGATTGGTTACTTACGCAGATGACGCGGCTGGGAGAGCCAATAGACGAACCCGGTGGAGAGATGGAGGTCTCGGACAGACGTCTGTGCTGTGAAAAGAAAGAGCAATGAGGGTTAAAAAATCTATTGATATCTGAGTTCTGTAGAGTGATATCTGTGTTCTGTAGAGTAGAGTGATATCTGTGTTCTGTAGAGTAGAGTGATATCTGTGTTCTGTAGAGTAGAGTGATATCTG
>NW_026279459.1:0-10000 GCF_023373465.1 Oncorhynchus keta | reverse complement strand
CAATTGTTTACAGACAGATTATTTCACTGTTTCACAATTCCAGTGGATCAGAAGTTTGCATAAACTAAGTTGACTGTGACCTTTAAACAGCTAAGTTGACCTTTAAACAGCTTGGAAAATTCCAGAAAATTATGTCATGGCTTTAGAAGCTTCTGATTGGCTCAAATTATGTCAATTAGCCTATTGGAGGTGTACCTGTGGCTGTATTTCAAGGCCTAACTTCAAACTCAGTGCCTCTTTGCTTGATATCATGGGAAAATCAAAGAAATCAGCCAGGACTTCAGAAAATAAATCGTAGTCCTCCAAAAGTCTGGTTCATCCTTGGGAGCAATGTCCAAACGCCTGAAGGTACCACGTTCATCGGTACAAACAATAGTATGCAAGTATAAACACCACGGGACCACGCAGCCGTCATAACGCTAAGGAAGGAGACGTGTTCTGTCTCCTAGAGATGAACATACTTTGGTGCAAAAAGTGCAAATCAATCCCAGAACAACAGCAAAGGACCCTGTGAAGATGCTGGAGGAAACAGGTACAAAGGTATCTATATCCACAGTAACATGAGTCCTATATCGACATAACCTGAAAGGCCGCTCAGCAAGGAAAAAGCCACTGCTCCAAAACCGCCATAAAGTTTTCAACTGCACATGGGGACAAAGATCGTACTGTTTGGCCATAATGACCATCGTTGTGTTTGGAGGAAAAAAAAGGGGAGGCTTGTAAGCACGGGGGGTGGCTGCATCATGTTGTGGGTGGCTGCATCATGTTGTGGGGGTGCTTTGCTCACATTTCACATTCCTCAAGTAAAGTGGTGATCCTAACTGACCCAAGCCAGTGAATTTTTACTAGGATTAAATGTCAAGAATTGTGAAAAACTGAGTTGAAATGTACAGTGCCTTGCGAAAGTATTCGGCCCCCTTGAACTTTGCGACCTTTTGCCACATTTCAGGCTTCAAACATAAAGATATAAAACTGTATTTTTTTGTGAAGAATCAACAACAAGTGGGACACAATCATGAAGTGGAACGACATTTATTGGATATTTCAAACTTTTTTAACAAATCAAAAACTGAAAATTTGGGCGTGCAAAATGATTCAGCCCCTTTACTTTCAGTGCAGCAAACTCTCTCCAGAAGTTCAGTGAGGATCTCTGAATGATCCAATGTTGACCTAAATGACTAATGATGATAAATACAATCCACCTGTGTGTAATCAAGTCTCCGTATAAATGCACCTGCACTGTGATAGTCTCAGAGAGCTCACCAGTGGTCTCCTACTTAATGATAGCTAATCATCCTAATCGTCAGTTAACAGTGGTCTCCCACTTAATGATAGCTTAATCATCCTAATCATCAGTTAACAGTGGTCTCCTACTTAATGATAGCTAATCATCCTAATCGTCAGTTAACAGTGGTCTCCTACTTAATGATAGCTAATCATCCTAATCATCAGTTAACAGTGGTCTCCCACTTAATGATAGCTAATCATCCTAATCATCAGTTAACAGTGGTCTCCCACTTAATGATAGCTAATCATCCTAATCATCAGTTAACAGTGGTCTCCCACTTAATGATAGCTAATCATCCTAATCATCAGTTAACAGTGGTCTTCTACTTAATGATAGCTAATCATCCTAAATCGACAGTTACCAGTGGTCTCCTATTTAATAATAGCTTATCAGTGGGATAATAATGATGGTTCTCATAACGACCCTCTTTTCAACAGCTCCTACTATTAGATTCCTCCCAAATGGCACCTATTCCTAGAAATAGGACCCATAGGGCTCTAGTCAAAAGTAGGACACTATGTTGGGAAAAGGGTGCCATTTGGGACATAGCATGAGCTCTGCCTTCCTACAGTAATTGCACAACAATCCCTCTGGGTCACCTAAACACATTATAAAGAGAGGGTGAAGCAGGTGAGGAGGTGTCAGAGTAGAGATGGAGGAGGGAGAAAGAGAGAAATGAGATGTAGAGCATCTATTTGAAATAATGATGTGTATGTGTTAATTTGCCTACAGATGCATGTAATGTTCAGGTTCCTGTACAGATCAGTGTAATGTTCATTTCCTCTACAGATCAGTGTAATGTTCATTTCCTCTACAGATCAGTGTAATGTTCATTTCCTCTACAGATCAGTGTAATGTTCATTTCCTCTACAGATCAGTGTAATGTTAATTTACTCTATAGATCAGTGTAACATTCCTTTCCTCTACAGATCAGTGCTTCCTCTGTCAGTCTCAGGTGGCAACTGGGGATAACTGGGATTATTGACAACTCATGTTAAAAGACACCACCAGCTTTCATATGTTCTCATGTTCTGAGCAAGGAACTGAAACGTTAGCTTTCTTACATAGCACATACTGCACTTTTACTTTCTTCTCCAACACTGTGTTTTTGCATTATTTAAACCAAATTGAACATGTTTTCTTATTTATTTGAGACTAAATGTATTTTATTTATGTATTATATTAAGTTAAAATAAATGTGTTTATTGTTCATTTTGTATTGTTGTAATTGTCATTAATTACAAATATATATAAAAATCGCCCGAAGCCAGGCATGTTGTAGAAGCTGTTCACAACCCAGAGAGAGACAGATGGAGAAGAGAGGTGAGAGGAGGTGAAGAGAGGATAGCATAGGTCCCCAGGGGGAGTGTGTATGAGTGCTCACCTCCAGTACCCGTCCACTGATGTATCTGCTGCACGTCTCACACTTAACCCCAAACTGGGCGTGGTAGTCAGACTCACAGTACGGCACGTTGTCCCTGAAACACAAAGGGTTAAACACCCAATCAAAGGTGTGTGTGTGTGTGTGTGTATGTGTGTGTGTGTGTGTGTGTATTTGTCTGTCTCTCTGTGTATGTTTGTGTGTGTGTGTGTGTGGTGTGTCTGTTTGTGTGTGTGTGTGGTGTGTATGTTTGTGTGTGTGTGTGTGGTGTGTCTGTTTGTGTGTGTGTGTGTGTGTGTGTATTTGTCTGTCTGTATGTTTGTGTGTGTGTGTGTGTGTGGTGTGTCTGTTTGTGTATATATAGTACAAGTCAAAAGTTTAGACACACATTCATTCCATGGGTTTTCTTTATGTTTAATATTTTCTACATTGTAGAACAACATCAAAACTATGAAATAACACGTCGTAACCAAAAAAGTGTTCAAATATATTTTATATTTGAGATTCTTCAAAGTAGCCAACCTTTGCCTTGATGACAGCTTTGCACACCTCTTGGCATTCTCTCAACCAGCTTCATGACGTAGTCACCTGGAATGCATCTCAAATCTAAAATATATTTTGATTTGTTTAACACTTTTGGGTTACTACATGATTCACATCATGATTCACATGTGTTATTTCATAGTTTTGATGTCTTCACTATTATTCCAAAATGTATAAAGTAGTAAAAATAAAGAATGTCTGTACGTGTGTGTGTGTGTGTGTGTGTGTGTGTGTGTGTGTGTGTGTGTGTGTGTGTGTGTGTGTGTGTGTATGTGTATGTGTGTGTGTGTATGTGTGTGTGTATGTATAAAATTGAGCAGCTGCTGAAAAATGAGCTCCTGTATATATTGAGATTTAAATGTTTTTTTAGAGTGAAGTACATCGAAAAAATCAAGAGAAAACTGCAAGACTCAATAGAAGACAAAACAGGGAACAAACCAAAAAAAGACAGGCTTTTGAAAAATTAACTATTTTTCATAAAATTGTACAGTTATCTTAGCTAGCTGAAATGCTAGCAGAATTGTTTACTTGTTGCTAAGCAGTTGCTAGGGACTCTCCTGGAAGAAGCTAGCTAGCTTACAAAGAATAACAACAAAAAATATCTAGTTAACAGAAGAAAGGAAGACAAAATAAGGACAAAAGAAGGACAGAAGAAAAAGGAAAAGAAAGAGGACAACAAAGTGAAACAGTCAGCACTTCTATTGCAACTTTGTATTTCGTCGTCCTAACGTAGTCTACACTGCTATCTGCCCAGCAGCTAGCCAGCTAGCAAACGTCCACCGTCTACCGAATAGCAGCACTGTAGAAACTATTACACTCAACTGAACGACTTGATTAGTGTAGTGTTAGCTAGCTACATAGTTGTCTTTGCTGTCTTCGTATCCAAGATAATTGTGTAGTTTAGAGCGTGTAGTCTTAGAGTGATTATCTTAATTTACCGAGGTTAGCTAGCCAGCTATTTGTCGTCCTTAACGTAGGAGACACTGCTAGCTAGCCAACAGCTAGCCAACGTCTACTGAATAGAACTTCCGCACTCAACAACCCGGTCGCATTCCGCTTCGCTCCACAGGTAGTATCACATTTTCATTTCATTTCATTACAGCACAACGGTTTGATTTGTTTGATCGTAGCTAGCTACATAGCTAGCTACATAGCCGTCTGTGTATCAAAGATAATTGTGTAGTCTAGAGCGATTTTCTAGGTTAGCTAGCCAGCTATTGTTGTTTTTAACGCAACGTAACGTAATCAACACTGCTAGCTAGCCAGCTAGCCCCGAATAGCAGCACTGTAGAAACTATTACACTCAACGGAACGACTTGATTAGTGTAGTGTCAACAACGCAGCCACTGCCAGCTAGCCTACAAAGTCAACAAGGCAGCCACTGCCAGCTAGCCTACTTCAGCAGTACTGTATCATTTTAATCATTTTAGTCAATAAGATTCTTGCTACGTAAGCTTAACTTTCTGAACATTCGAGACGTGTAGTCCACTTGTCATTCCAATCTCCTTGCATTAGCGTAGCCTCTTCTGTAGCCTGTCAACTATGTGTCTGTCTATCCCTGTTATCTCCTCTCTGCACAGACCATACAAACGCTCCACACCGCGTGGCCGCGGCCACCTAATCTGGTGGTCCCAGCGCGCACGACCCACGTGGAGTTCCAGGTCTCCGGTAGCCTCTGGAACTGCCGATCTGCGGCCAACAAGGCAGAGTTCATCTCAGCCTATGCCTCCCTCCAGTCCCTCGACTTCTTGGCACTGACGGAAACATGGATCACCACAGATAACACTGCTACTCCTACTGCTCTCTCTTCGTCCGCCCATGTGTTCTTGCACACCCCGAGCTTCTGGTCAGCGGGGTGGTGGCACCGGGATCCTCATCTCTCCCAAGTGGTCATTCTCTCTTTCTCCCCTTACCCATCTGTCTATCGCCTCCTTTGAATTTCATGCTGTCACAGTTACCAGCCCTTTCAAGCTTAACATCCGTATCATTTATCGCCCTCCAGGTCCCCTCGGAGAGTTCATCAATGAGCTTGATGTCTTGATAAGCTCCTTTCCTGAGGACGGCTCACCTCTCACAGTTCTGGGCGACGTTAACCTCCCCACGTCTACCTTTGACTCATTCCTCTCTGCCTCCTTCTTTCCACTCCTTTCCTCTTTTGACCTCACCCTCTCACCGTCCCCCCCTACTCACAAGGCAGGCAATACGCTCGACCCCATCTTTACTAGATGCTATTCTTCCACTAACCTCATTGCAACTCCCCTCCAAGTCTCCGACCACTACCTTGTATCCTTTTCCTTCTACTCTACTTTTCACTCTCCTACTCGGATGGCATCGCGCCGTCCCAACCTTCGCTCTCTCTCCCCCGCTACTCTCTCCTCTTCCATCCTATCATCTCTTCCCTCTGCTCAAACCTTCTCCAACCTATCTCCTGATTCTGCCTCCTCAACCCTCCTCTCCTCCCTTTCTGCATCATTTGACTCTCTATGTCCCCTATCTTCCAGGCCGGCTCGGTCCTCCCCTCCCGCTCCGTGACTCGACGACTCATTGCGAGTTCACAGAACAGGGCTCCGGGCAGCCGAGCGGAAATGGAGGAAAACTCGCCTCCCTGCGGACCTGGCATCCTTTCGCTCCCTCCTCTCTACATTTTCCTCCTCTGTCTCTGCTGCTAAAGCCACTTTCTACCACTCTAAATTCCAAGCATCTGCCTCTAACCCTAGGAAGCTCTTTGCCACCTTCTCCTCCCTCCTGAATCCTCCCCCCTCCTCCCTCTCTGCAGATGACTTCGTCAACCATTTTGAAAAGAAGGTCGACGACATCCTATCCTCGTTTGCTAAGTCAAACGACACCGCTGGTTCTGCTCACACTGCCCTACCCTGTGCTCTGACCTCTTTCTCCCCTCTCTCCAGATGAAATCTCGCGTCTTGTGACGGCCGGCCGCCCAACAACCTGCCCGCTCGACCCTATCCTCCTCTCTTCTCCAGACCATTTCCGGAGACCTTCTCCCTTACCTCACCTCGCTCATCAACTCATCCCTGACCGCTGGCTACGTCCCTTCCGTCTTCAAGAGAGCGAGAGTTGCACCCTTCTGAAAAAAAAACCTACACTACCCTCCGATGTCAACAACTACAGACCAGTATCCCTTCTTTCTTTTCTCTCCAAAACTCTTGAACGTGCCGTCCTTGGCCAGCTCTCCCGCTATCTCTCTCAGAATGACCTTCTTGATCCAAATCAGTCAGGTTTCAAGACTAGTCATTCAACTGAGACTGCTCTTCTCTGTATCACGGAGGCGCTCCGCACTGCTAAAGCTAACTCTCTCTCTCCTCTGCTCTCATCCTTCTAGACCTATCGGCTGCCTTCGATACTGTGAACCATCAGATCCTCCTCTCCACCCTCTCCGAGTTGGGCATCTCCGGCGCGGCCCACGCTTGCGTCCTACCTGACAGGTCGCTCCTACCAGGTGGCGTGGCGAGAATCTGTCTCCTCACCACGCGCTCACCACGCGCTCTCACCACTGGTGTCCCCAGGGCTCTGTTCTAGGCCCTCTCCTATTCTCGCTATACACCAAGTCACTTGGCTCTGTCATAACCTCACATGGTCTCTCCTATCATTGCTATGCAGACGACACACAATTAATCTTCTCCTTTCCCCCTTCTGATGACCAGGTGGCGAATCGCATCTCTGCATGTCTGGCAGACATATCAGTGTGGATGACGGATCACCACCTCAAGCTGAACCTCGGCAAGACGGAGCTGCTCTTCCTCCCGGGGAAGGACTGCCCGTTCCATGATCTCGCCATCACGGTTGACAACTCCATTGTGTCCTCCTCCCAGAGCGCTAAGAACCTTGGCGTGATCCTGGACAACACCCTGTCGTTCTCAACTAACATCAAGGCGGTGTCCCGTTCCTGTAGGTTCATGCTCTACAACATCCGCAGAGTACGACCCTGCCTCACACAGGAAGCGGCGCAGGTCCTAATCCAGGCACTTGTCATCTCCCGTCTGGATTACTGCAACTCGCTGTTGGCTGGGCTCCCTGCCTGTGCCATTAAACCCCTACAACTCATCCAGAACGCCGCAGCCCGTCTGGTGTTCAACCTTCCCAAGTTCTCTCACGTCACCCCGCTCCTCCGCTCTCTCCACTGGCTTCCAGTTGAAGCTCGCATCCGCTACAAGACCATGGTGCTTGCCTACGGAGCTGTGAGGGGAACGGCACCTCAGTACCTCCAGGCTCTGATCAGGCCCTACACCCAAACAAGGGCACTGCGTTCATCCACCTCTGGCCTGCTCGCCTCCCTACCACTGAGGAAGTACAGTTCCCGCTCAGCCCAGTCAAAACTGTTCGCTGCTCTGGCTCCCCAATGGTGGAACACACTCCCTCACGACGCCAGGACAGCGGAGTCAATCACCACCTTCCGGAGACACCTGAAACCCCACCTCTTTAAGGAATACCTAGGATAGGATAAAAGTAATCCTTCTCACCCCCCTTAAAAGATTTAGATGCACTATTGTAAAGTGGCTGTTCCACTGGATGTCATAAGGTGAATGCACCAATTTGTATGTCGCTCTGGATAAGAGCGTCTGCTAAATGACTTAAATGTAAATGTAAATGTAAATGTATGTGTGTGTGTGTATGTGTGTGTGTGTGTGTGTGTGTGTGTGTGTGTGTGTGTGTGTGTGTGTGTGTGTGTGTGTGTGTGTGTGTGTGTGTGTGTGTGTGTGTGTGTGTGTGTGTGTGTGTGTGTGTGTGTGTGCGTGTGCGTGTGTGTACTGACTTGCTGATGTATTCCCCAGTGAGGACCATGTTGCAGGTTAGACACTTGAAGCAGCTGACATGCCACTGTTTCTCCAACGCCAGCAGAGACTGTCCCTGTTTTATATCCTCTCCACACCCGGAACAGTCTGGAGAGAGGGAGGAGGGAGATGGGGAGAGGATGAGGGAGGGGGAGAGAAGGGGACAGGGAGGCAGAGGGGGCAAGGGAGGTAGGGAGAAACGGAGGGAGAGAGGGAGAGAGAAGGGGAGACACGGAGAGAGAGAGGGAGAGTGGAGGGGGAGGATGAGGGGTGGGAGAAAGAGGTGAAGAAAAGTGGTGAGAATTAGGGGGATAAGTGAAAAGAAGCGAGAGGGGGACAAACCTGAGGGGCTAATGTATCTATACCCAACAATGTGTGTATCAACTCAGTGTATCAGCCCTATACCTGCAGACCCCTAAAGGGGGTGTGGTCTAGGGGTTGGTTCTAGATTGTGTCACCCTAAAGGGGTGTCGTCTCGGGGTTAGTTCTAGATTGTCACCCTAAAGGGGTGTGGTTTAGGGGTTGATTCTAGATTGGGTCATACGAAAGGGGTGTGGTCTAGAGGTTAGTTCTAGATTGGTTCCAAGTAGAGTTCCTCTCAGATCCACCAGTACCTGAATACCCTAGACCTGATCCGAGACCTGAGCGGGTCTGAATCCAGAATTCAAATTAATGTCACAGGTCTAGGTCAGGTCTGATATGATTGTCACGGGTCTCGGGTAAGTGTAATTTTAACTGACTTGTCCGGAAGGGACCGCACAGATCCGAATGCGAATGCTGCAGTAGAGAGAGAAAGCAATTGTATAATTTATGCTCCTGCTCTTGCTTTTCACGAGAGTGGAGCGTGGTGCGTGTAGCCAGCGAGCTTAACTAGCTTCTCGTTCGGTTTGATGCAGTCCAAGACAAGTACCACATAATCATCGTGGACGATAAATAACCTAGCTATTGCAGCTATTATTCTACTATAGCGTGAGTCAGGTTGGTTGGTTGCTGTCTTTCATCTCTCCCTTCCTCCTCCCTGCTCCCCATGTCAGTTGCTCACAGTACAGCCCCTCCCCCACTTGCTAGAATGGCATCTATCTCCCTCCTCTCATGCTTTATCAGCTCCAGTTAACAAAGTAGCTTAAAAATGACTTTTCTGCTGCTTCCCTCACTAGGACTGGGCCTGGACCCGACCAGGTCTACATGGGGCAGTCTAGTTGTCCATTCAGAACGGGTTTCTATATTAAAAAATTAATATATGCATACATTGGGTCTGCGAGGGAATACTCAGGTCCATTTTGGACCCGTGAAGACCTCCAGGTCCAAGTCTCGAGGTCATGAGGGCGGGACTTACGGCTGGGTCCATGGATCTTGATTGGTTCGTTGGAGGTGACGAGTGTGTGAGAACACTGTTGACACACACAGTCCTTCCCACTGAACGTCACTCTGTCTCCGATAGGGAACGGATTCCTGAACGGGGAGATACACACGGATTAAATACACATTTGCGTACACATACACAAGCATGCACACACACACATACATGCACACACACACAAGCACGCACGCACGCATTTGCGTACGCACGCACATACACAAGCATGCACACACACGCACACACACAACGCACGCACGCACGCACACACACGCACACACACACACGCACGCACACACACACACACACACACACACACACACACACACACACACACACACACACACACACACACACACACACACACACACACACACACACACACACACACATACAGTGCGCCCAGGGAAGCCACATGGTCATTGTCCTCACCACTGAACAACCAACAATCTCACCCTTTGCTGGGATGAGGACACACACACACACACACACAAATGGTTTCACTGTGACTGACGAAATAAACTCTAAAGCCCAGCTTTAGATACATGCAGGAATAACCCCTTACTTTACCCAGAAAAGGCTGTGTGTATATTTGATGTGTGAGAGCAGGTATCATGTATTTGGTTGTGAGGAAGATGTCT
>NW_026279458.1:0-2388 GCF_023373465.1 Oncorhynchus keta | reverse complement strand
CTGTACTGTAGCCTAATCCTAGTGTCTGCTAGCTAGGCAGTGCACCTACCTGCGGAAGGCCCAACAACTCCACCCCAGGTGATGAAGTCTAGCCCAAAATCACCCATTTATGCTACTGCTAGCTGGTGATCAAGTAGCCTGGTCCCAGATCAGTTTCTGTCATCCTCTATGGTCATTGTCATAAGTGTGAGAATGACCATAGGAGTTGGCAAAACAGATCTGGGACCAGACTAGAGGCTCGTGCTTGAGAAGAACCAGTCATGTTTCCTGAAAAGTATCTACCAGCTAACTCTGTTCCTATTGGCTGCTGGTACATTTCTTTCAGCGCTGCATTCAGCTTGAAGGAGGATCCACACGTCCATCTCATGCCCATTGGTTCATAGGCCCTAGGCGTCAGCACCTGTTGGCTGCTGGTACATTTTCTTTCAGGCTGCATTCAGCTTGAAGGAGGATCCTACGTCCATCTCATGCCCGTTGGTTCTGCCAGGCCCTAGAGCGTCTTCCTATTGGTTGCTGGTACATTTCTTTCAGCGCTGCATTCAGCTTGAAGGAGGATCCACCGCGTCCATCTCATGCCTTGCATTGGTTCCTTAGGCCTAGACGTCTTCCTATTGGCTGCTGGTACATTTCTTTCAGCGCTGCATTCAGCTTGAAGGAGGATCCACACGTCCATCTCATGCCCATTGGTTCATAGGCCCTAGAAGTCTTCCTATGTCCTGATGGTCTATGGTGACATGGTATGTAGTACAGGAACAGAGGGAACAATGAAATGACTGAGGAAAGAAAACCGGCTCAGACCGGCTCAGACCTCTTTGTTGCTGCATCAGCAAATCATCACCGTTGTGAAATGAAAAACACCCTACGATACAGAACCTTGACAGTTAGGCCTGGGTCGGTGAACGTGTTGTAGGATGACAGGACCTTGACAGTAAGGCCTGGGTCGGTGAACGTGTTGTAGGATACAGAACCTGACAGTAAGGCCTGGGTCGGTGAACGTGTTGTAGGATACAGGACCTTGACAGTTAGGCCTGGGTCGGTGAACGTGTTGCAGGATAGCAGGACCTTGACAGTAAGGCCTGGGGTCGGTGAACGTGTTGTAGGATACAGGACCTTGACAGTAAGGCCTGGGGTCGGTAGAACGTGTTGTAGGATACAGGACCTTGACAGTAAGGCCTGGGTCGGTGAACGTGTTGTAGGATACAGGACCTTGACAGTAAGGCCTGGGGTCGGTGAACGTGTTGTAGGATACAGGACCTTGACAGTAAGGCCTGGGGTCGGTGAACGTGTTGTAGAATACAGGACCTTGACAGTAAGGCCTGGGGTCGGTGAACGTGTTGTAGGACACAGAACCTTGACAGTAAGGCCTGGGGTCGGTGAACGTGTTGTAGGACACAGGACCTTGACAGTAAGGCCTGGGTCGGTGAACGTGTTGTGTGTAGATACAGGACCTTGACAGTTAGGCCTGGGTCGGTGAACGTGTTGTAGGATACAGAACCTTGACAGTAAGGCCTGGGTCGGTGAACGTGTTGTAGGATACAGGACCTTGACAGTAAGGCCTGGGTCGGTGAACGTGTTGTAGGATACAGAACCTTGACAGTAAGGCCTGGGTCGGTGAACGTGTTGTAGGATACAGAACCTTGACAGTAAGGCCTGGGTCGGTGAACGTGTTGTAGGATACAGGACCTTGACAGTTAGGCCTGGGTCGGTGAACGTGTTGTAGGATACAGGACCTTGACAGTTAGGCCTGGGTCGGTGAACGTGTTGTAGGATACAGGACCTTGACAGTAAGGCCTGGGGTCGGTGAACGTGTTGTAGGATACAGAACCTTGACAGTAAGGCCTGGGTCGGTGAACGTGTTGTAGGATACAGGACCTTGACAGTTAGGCCTGGGTCGGTGAACGTGTTGTAGGATACAGAACCTTGACAGTTAGGCCTGGGTCGGTGAACGTGTTGTGTTGTACGATACAGGACCTTGACAGTTAGGCCTGGGTCGGTGAACGTGTTGTAGGATACAGAACCTTGACAGTTAGGCCTGGGTCGGTGAACGTGTTGTAGGATACAGGACCTTGACAGTTAGGCCTGGGTCGGTGAACGTGTTGTAGGATACAGAACCTTGACAGTAAGGCCTGGGTCGGTGAACGTGTTGTAGGATACAGAACCTTGACAGTTAGGCCTGGGTCGGTGAACGTGTTGTAGGATACAGAACCTTGACAGTAAGGCCTGGGTCGGTGAACGTGTTGTAGGATACAGAACCTTGACAGTTAGGCCTGGGTCGGTGAACGTGTTGTAGGATACAGAACCTTGACAGTAAGGCCTGGGTCGGTGAACGTGTTGTAGGATACAGAACCTTGACAGTTAGGCCTGGGTCGGTGAACGTGTTGTAGGATA
>NW_026279457.1:0-4267 GCF_023373465.1 Oncorhynchus keta | reverse complement strand
CTTGTCTAAATGTGAACAGACTATTCCCTTTAAAGGCTCTGTAGGATACAGATGTAAACAATGGAACTAATGCATCACATCCAAATATCACTTGATTATCTGTAGTGCTGGAGGAAAGACATGCAGATGAAACACAGAGAAAACACACAGAGACAGAGTTTGAGAGTGTGTTCATTCAGACTGACGTACTCTACATTTTAAACAAACATACTAAATATTCAATTCATGGTTTTAAAATAATTTTGTTCATGTGGCATAAAAAACACACACATTAAAAAATAAAAAAATAGAAGTGAAATGTCGGAGCAGTGTGTGTGCTGAACTTTAGGTCAATGTGATTTGAAATCTCTTTCCATCTGGGGTACAGTGGTAAGGCTTCTTGTCTGCGTGTTCTCTCATGGTCTTTCCCTAACTGGGTAAATATCTTTCCACACAAAGAGCACTGATGAGGCTTCTCTCCAGAATTGAGTTTCTTATGTATTTTCATGCTCCCAACCAGGATAAATCTCTTTCCACATTGAAAGCATTGCTAAGGCTTCTCTGCTGTGTGTGTCCTCTCATGTCTTTTCAGATTCCCTAACTCTGAAAAACTCTTTCTGCACAGAGAGCAGTGGAAAGGCCTCTCTCCTGTGTGTGTCCTCTCATGTCTTTTCAGATGTCTTACCTGGGTAAAAACACTTTCACACTGGGAGCAGTGGTAGGGCTTCTCTCCGGTGTGCAGTCCCCTGTGTTTTTCCAGGCTACCTAACTCTGTAAAACTCTTTTCCACAATGGAAGCATTGATGAGGCTTATCTCCTGTGTGTGTCCTCTCATGTCTTTTCAGGTCACCTAACCAGGTAAAACTCTTCCCACATTGAGAACATTGGTAAATCTTCTCTCCGGTGTGTATTCTTTCATGCTCCTTTAGGTTCCATAACCACCTAAAACTCTTTCCACACTGGGTGCAGTGGTAAGCCTTCTCCCCTGTGTGCATTCTCTTATGCGTTTTCAGGTTCCATAACCGGGTAAAATTCTTTCCACACTGGGAGCAGCGGAAAGGTTTGTCTCCTGTGTGAATTTTTTTATGTTCATTCAGGCTCCCTAAACGGGTAAAATTCTTCCCACACTGTGAGCAGTGGAAAGGTTTCTCTCCTGTGTGTGTTCTCTCATGTTCTGTCTTGTGTTCTGAACGGGTGAAATTCTTTCCACATTGGGAGCATTGAAAAGGTTTCTCTTCTGTGTGTGTTCTCTCATGTTCTTTCTGGTGTTCTAATCGAGTAAAAGTCTTCCCACACTGGGAGCAGCGATGAGGTTTATCTCCTATGTGTGTCATCTCATGTCTTTTCAGGTGCCCTAACCGTTTAAAACTCTGTTCGCACAGGGAGCAATTGTAAGGCTTCTCCTCTGTGTGCAATTTGTTATGTTCTTTCAGGTTCACTAACTGGCTAAATTGCTTTCCACAGTGGGAGCAGTGATGAGGCTTCTCTCCTGTGTGTGTTTTTTCATGTCGTTTCAGGCTGTCTAACCGGGTGAAACTATTTCCACACAGAGAGCAGTGGAGTCGTCTTGTAGGTTTGGACGTCTCTGGCTCTGGTTCCTCTGAGTCTGGTCTCTCTCCTGCCAAAGACAGATTATTTAGTTTAACAGTGAGATCAGGGTCTGTTCAATAGAAATGAAACAGAAGCAAGTGGTCTGAAATGGGGAGCGACGAAACAGGGAGGGTTTTTGTCTTCTATTTGCAACACCTTTTGCTACAGTGTGGACTAATGAATATGACCCCGAATGAAACTTCCACACGATAAGAGGCAGATTCCACCCCAAGATAATATTTTTGTTATTCTTTTTGAGACAATCAAGATGAAAGTGGCCATTTTAGGCCCTTTTCAGACCTCTACATGCCTCCTGTCAGACCCCATGACCTCTGAACCCTACATGATACAGACATCTAGTCGGTATTTAGTTGTAATTTTCTCCTAAAAAGACGTATTTGGGTGTTTTAGGAGCCGTTGTCCATGTTTGTTCAGAACCCCCATACGGCACAACAAGGAGGAGGAAATGAATTGGTGGTCGAGGAAATGAATAGAGGAAATGAATTTGTGGTAGAGGAAATGAATAGAGGAAATGAATTGGTGGTAGAGGAAATGAATTGGTGGTAGAGGAAATGAATTGGTGGTAGAGGAAATGAATTGGTGGTAGAGGAAATGAATTGGTGGTAGAGGAAATGAATTGGTGGTAGAGGAAATGAATAGAGGAAATTAATTGGTGGTAGAGGAAATGAATTGGTGGTAGAGGAAATGAATTGGTGGTAGAGGAAATGAATTGGTGGTAGAGGAAATGAATAGAGGAAATGAATTGGTGGTAGAGGAAATGAATTGGTGGTAGAGGAAATGAATTGGTGGTAGAGGAAATGAATTGGTGGTAGAGGAAATGAATAGAGGAAATGAATTGGTGGTAGAGGAAATGAATAGAGGAAATTAATTGGTGGTAGAGGAAATGAATTGGTGGTAGAGGAAATGAATAGAGGAAATGAATTGGTGGTAGAGGAAATGAATTGGTGGTAGAGGAAATGAATTGGTGGTAGAGGAAATGAATAGAGGAAATGAATTGGTGGTAGAGGAAATGAATAGAGGAAATGAATTGGTGGTAGAGGAAATGAATTGGTGATAGAGGAAATGAATTGGTGGTAGAGGAAATGAATTGGTGACAGAGGAAATTAATTGGTGGTAGAGGAAATGAATTGGTGGTAGAGGAAATGAATAGAGGAAATGAATTGGTGGTAGAGGAAATGAATTGGTGGTAGAGGAAATGAATTGGTGGTAGAGGAAATGAATAGAGGAAATGAATTGGTGGTAGAGGAAATGAATTGGTGGTAGAGGAAATGAATTGGTGGTAGAGGAAATGAATTGGTGGTAGAGGAAATGAATTGGTGGTAGAGGAAATGAATTGGTGGTAGAGGAAATGAATTGGTGGTAGAGGAAATGAATTGGTGGTAGAGGAAATGAATAGAGGAAATGAATTGGTGGTAGAGGAAATGAATTGGTGGTAGAGGAAATGAATTGGTGGTAGAGGAAATTAATTGGTGGTCGAGGAAATTAATTGGTGATAGAGGAAATGAATTGGTGGTAGAGGAAATGAATTGATGGTAGAGGAAAATAATTGGTGATAGAGGAAATTAATTGGTGGTAGAGGAAATGAATTGGTGATAGAGGAAATTAATTGGTGGTAGAGGAAATGAATTGATGGTAGAGGAAATGAATTGGTGATATAGGAAATGAATTGGTGATAGAGGAAATGAATTGGTGGTAGAGGAAATGAATTGGTGGTAGAGGAAATGAATTGATGGTAGAGGAAATGAATTGGTGATAGAGGAAATTAATTGGTGGTAGAGGAAATGAATTGGTGATAGAGGAAATTAATTGGTGGTAGAGGAAATTAATTGGTGATAGAGGAAATGAATTGGTGGTCGAGGAAATTAATTGGTGGTAGAGGAAATGAATTGGTGGTAGAGGAAATTAATTGGTGGTAGAGGAAATTAATTGGTGGTAGAGGAAATGAATTGGTGGTCGAGGAAATGAATTGGTGGTAGAGGAAATGAATAGAGGAAATGAATAGAGGAAATTAATTGGTGGTAGAGGAAATGAATTGGTGGTAGAGGAAATGAATTGGTGGTAGAGGAAATGAATTGGTGGTAGAGGAAATTAATTGGTGATAGAGGAAATGAATTGGTGATAGAGGAAATGAATTGGTGGTAGAGGAAATGAATGGATGGTAGAGGAAATGAATTGGTGGTAGAGGAAATGAATGGATGGTAGAGGAAATGAATTGGTGGTAGAGGAAATGAATTGGTGATAGAGGAAATTAATGGATGGTAGAGGAAATTAATTGGTGATAGAGGAAATGAATGGATGGTAGAGGAAATGAATGGATGGTAGAGGATATGAATTGGTGGTAGAGGAAATGAATTGGTGGTAGAGGAAATTAATTGGTGGTAGAGGAAATGAATTGGTGGTAGAGGAAATGAATGGATGGTAGAGGAAATGAATTGGTGATAGAGGAAATGAATGGATGGTAGAGGAAATGAATTGGTAATAGATGAAATGAATGGATGGTAGAGGAAATGAATTGGTGATAGAGGAAATGAATTGGTGGTAGAGGAAATTAATTGGTGATAGAGGAAATTAATAGATGGTAGAGGAAATGTATAGAGGAAATTAATGGGTGGTAGAGGAAATGAATTGGTGGTAGAGGAAATGAATGGATGGTAGAGGAAATGAATGGATGGTAGAG
>NW_026279456.1:0-4767 GCF_023373465.1 Oncorhynchus keta | reverse complement strand
GTCCCCTTCACGAAAGGCTGTGTACATCATAGAGCTCACAGTCCCATGGGAAAACTCTGTTGAAGAGGCCTACGAGCGTAAGAAACTGCGTTACACAGAGTTGGCAGCAGACGCAACTCAGCGTGGCTGGAATGCAAAGGTCTGGCCAGTTGAAG
The DNA here is from genome assembly GCF_023373465.1 of Oncorhynchus keta. Taxonomy (NCBI): domain Eukaryota; kingdom Metazoa; phylum Chordata; class Actinopteri; order Salmoniformes; family Salmonidae; genus Oncorhynchus; species Oncorhynchus keta. The sequence goes on along the minus strand of NW_026279456.1, from coordinate 4,612 downwards.
TGGGATGCAGAGGATTCGTGGCTTCTTCCATCATCAGGTTGCTGAAAGAACTTGGAATCCATGGACAGGCTCTGCGGCAGACCGTCAGAGCAGTTTCTCAAGCAGCTGAAAGAAGCAGCCAGTGGATCTGGATCAAACGGAAGGACCCTTGCTGGGCTATAACTTCATGACCCCACCCCCACCTGAGAACCCAATTCAGATCCCTCCAACTTGAGGAGGGCATATGAGGTATGCGGTCAGCTGTATGGCTGGCTCAGGAAGAGGACGCCCCTGCCTTGCATAGTCCCGTGGGACATCTTAATTGGGCATGGGACACAAGCTAAGGCTTGATTACCCTTTAGCTGGCCACCTTTGATGAGGGTGTTTAGTGATTAAAGGCCGAAACACCCACTGATTCGAAGGCACACTACTGAGGATGTGTCCCAAAAATTGACATCTTACCCCAGTCTAAGAAATAAACCTCCCATGCCACTCTGTCAACATCACGGCAAATCTCATGTGAGTGCATTCCATCTATTGGCACAATGGACAGTTTTTAACATCTCGTCCCGTGTTTTATGATTCTGATCATCTGGACCAGTCCAGTGACTGCTGTGAAAGGACAGCTGACAACATAGGAAAGTCTGTGTGACAGCTTGGAGAGACAGCTGACCGGAGGGAATAGACCCCACTGGGGCTGTCATGGGCTAGCTACCCATGTTGGCAGTCTCCGACGCTGTTTCAGTATGTTGGAGACACCCGCTAAGTGCTACTGAAAGTCAACAAAGGAACATACCCCTAGAGCCTGCGAGAGCTGGGGCGCAAGATGGCTCAACGACTGATCACATGGTTACGGTCCCAGGAACGGAAACGACTACGAGTAGGAACACAGCACATGAGACAACCATAACAGCAGCAGGACACACACTTCAGGTGTGCAGCTGTGGTTGGGAGAGAGTAACATCGGCAAGGGGGTTAAGGATCCATCAAGGGAGGAAAAGGTGCTTGGGAGAGCAGAGACAGGGACCTCGCATTGACCAGTACTTCTTACGAAGCAGCCAGTCAAATCAGTCGAATGAAGCACAGCGACGGGACGCAAACCAAAGTTCGCAGAGCATCAGCACCCTGTAACTGAGGAGGATAACACAAGCACAGAAATGCCGGTGGATGAACTCACCTAACCACAGAGACCTCTAAAAGAGGAAAAGATCAAAGGGCACAGACCGAGTGTGAAGTGGCCCAAAGCTGTTGAAAAGAGAGAGTGGGAAACAATCAACAACGACCTGACAAAAATCTTGAAACAACAGGTAGGAACAGCAGAGAAAAAGCTTGAAAGGATGGGAGACATTATCTACCACTACGGAGAAGAGCGCTTTGGAGTAAACGAAAGGAGAAGTGGCAAGACACCACCCCCGCCAGCCAAATCTAGGAGACAGCAGGAGATCGAGATACTTGTTAGAGAGAGAAGGCAGCTGAGGAAGCAGTGGAAGAAGGCCTCTGATGCAGAGAGAGAAGGTCTCATGCTACTCCAAGCAGACATTAAATGTCGGCTGGCAACCTTGCGAAGAGCGGAAAACTTAAGGAAACTTCGTAGGAAGAAGGTACACTCAAGAACACGGTTCTATAAAAACCCCTTTAAGTTTGTCAAAGATCTCTTCGCAAAGGAAAAGTGCGGAATCCTAAAACTCCAAAGCCTGAACTGGAAGAACATCTGGAAAATGTCCACCAGGACATGAAAAGGCATGAGCAGATAGTCATCCCACATGACATCCCACCTATTCAACCACCAGAATTCAATCTGGACACTGACCCTCCAAAATGGAGGGAAGTAGAGAACGTTGTCCGAAGAGCAAGAGCGGCCTCTGCTCCTGGGCCTAATGGAGTACCATACAAGCTCTACAAGAACGCCCCGGATGTTCTACGCTTTCTTTGGAGGCTCATGAGGATAGTGTGGCAGAAGGAAATAATACCAAAGGCATGGCGAAGGGCTGGTGGTGTGCTAATCCCGAAAGAGAAGGATGCGACAGACATCAGTCAATTCCGACCAATCTCCCTTCTCAACGTCGAAGGGAAGATCTTTTTCAGTATAATAGCACAGAGGCTGTCCACTTATCTGGAAAGGAACAAGTACATTGATACATCTGTACAGAAAGCAGGCATTCCTGGTTTCTCTGGTTGCCTGGAACATACTAGTATGATTTGGCACCAGATCCAAACAGCTAAGAAGGACAAGAGAGACCTCTATGTCATCTTCCTCGACCTGGCCAATGCCTTTGGCTCAGTTCCCCATGAACTCCTCTGGGAATCCTTCAACATTTTCCACGTACCAGAACCCATCACTACACTGGTAAAGGCCTATTTCCAAGACCTGCAATTGTGTTTCACAACACCTGACTTCACAACAACATGGCAGCGCTTGGAAGTAGGCATAATGGCAGGCTGTACAATTTCTCCTCTGGCCTTCACTATGGCCATGGAAGTCATCATCAGGGCATCGAGATGGGTGGTCGGCGGTGAGAGAACTAAGGAAGGCTCCGTCTCCCACCTATCCGAGCATACATGGATGACATGACTATACTGACCACCACTGCAGCATGCACCAGGCGGCTACTTGCAAAACTGCAGGATAACATCAAGTGGGCCCGGATGAAAATCAAGCCAAGCAAATCTCTAAGCATCTCCATAGTCAAGGGACAGCTTAAAGATGTGAGGTTCTGCATTGGAGATGACCCGATACCAACGGTATCTGAGCAACCCATCAAGAGCCTGGGTAGATGGTACAACGAAAGCCTCCCGGGATAAAGATCAAGTGCAGCAAGTAAGGCAGGACATCGCCAACGGTCTTGAGAACATCAACAAGACCCTACTGCCTGGGAGGCTCAAGCTTTGGTGCCTACAGTTTGGACTTCTCCCCGGGTAATGTGGCCACTCACCGTCTATGAGGTCCCATTAACAACAGTGGAGAAGATGGAGCGAACCATTACCTCATACGTGAAGAAATGGCTGGGTGTCCCACGATGCCTGAGTAACATCGGCCTCTATGGCAAAGGGGTCCTTGAACTACCTCTTACAAGTCTAACGGAGGAGTACAAGTGCTCTAAAGTAAGACTTCAGATGACATTGAAGGACTCCAAAGACCAGACCATTAGCAAGGCTGCACCTCTTCTACAAACTGGACGGAAATGGACATCATCCAAGGCTGTGCAGCAAGCAACATCAGCCCTGAGACACCAAGACATTGTGGGGAATATCCAGCATGGAAGAGGAGGCTTTGGCCTGGCAGCAAGCAAACCAACGTTCCATAAGGCAACAACATCTGAACGCAGGAAGCTGGTGGTCGAGGAGGTGCGCAGACAGGAGGAGACTGCAAGAAGTGCAAAGGCTGTCTCTTTGCTAAACAAGGGCAATGGACGCGGTGGGAAGGCCTGGAGAGGAGAAAGATCAACTGGAGTGAGCTTTGGCAAATGGAGGCAAGCAACATCAGCTTCATCATAAGAGCTGTTTATGATGTGCTTCCATCACCAAAAATCTACATCAATGGTATGGCGAGGACTCGACCTGCCCCCTCTGCCCAGCTCCAGCGACTCTCAGGCATATAATGACAGGTTGCAAGACCAGCCTCTCACAAGGCCGCTACACCTGGAGGCACAATCAGGTCCTCAAGAGCCTGGCTGTAGCACTTGAGACCAAGAGGAGTGCAACCAATTCATTACCTCCAAAAACAAGCAATCCCGTCAAAACAACAACATTCATCCGGGAGGGACAGAAAAGGCCCAAGTATCCTCCTACAAAGCCAGAAACTGGACACCTAGCCATGGCCCGGGACTGGAAGATGCTTGTCGATATTGGCCAGCAACTCATTTTTCCACCTGAGATTGCTTCTACCAACCTTAGGCCAGACATGGTACTCTGGTCCCCTTCACGAAAGGCTGTGTACATCATAGAGCTCACAGTCCCATGGGAAAACTCTGTTGAAGAGGCCTACGAGCGTAAGAAACTGCGTTACACAGAGTTGGCAGCAGACGCAACTCAGCGTGGCTGGAATGCAAAGGTCTGGCCAGTTGAAGTGGGATGCAGAGAATTCGTGGCTTCTTCCATCATCAGGTTGCTGAAAGAACTTGGAATCCATGGACAGGCTCTGCGGCAGACCGTCAGAGCAGTTTCTCAAGCAGCTGAAAGAAGCAGCCAGTGGATCTGGATCAAACGGAAGGACCCTTGCTGGGCTATAAATTCATGACCCCCCACCCCCACCTGAGAACCCAATTCAGATCCCTCCAACTTGAGGAGGGCATATGAGGTATGCGGTCAGCTGTATGGCTGGCTCAGGGAAGAGGACGCCCCTGCCTTGCATAGTCCCATGGGACATCTTAATTGGGCATGGGACACAAGCTAAGGCTTGATTACCCTTTAGCTGGCCACCTTTGATGAGGGTGTTTAGTGATTAAAGGCCGAAACACCCCACTGATTCGAAGGCACACTACTGAGGATGTGTCCCAAAATTGACATCTTACCCCAGTCTAAGAAATAAACCTCCCATGCCACTCTGTCAACATCACGGCAAATCTCATGTGAGTGCATTCCATCTATTGGCACAATGGACAGTTTTAACATCTCGTCCCGTGTTTTATGATTC
>NW_026279455.1:0-49527 GCF_023373465.1 Oncorhynchus keta | reverse complement strand
ACAGACTCAGTGTTCACAGTAAACCTGTAACTGACAGCAGGTACAGCCTCAGTGTTCACAGTAAAACTGTAACTTAAAGCAGGTACAGCCTCAGTGTTCACAGTAAAGCAGGTACAGCCTCAGTGTTCACAGTAAAACTGTAACTTAAAGCAGGTACAGCCTCAGTGTTCACAGTAAAACGAACTTAAAGCAGGTACAGCCTCAGTGTTCACAGTAAATCTGTAACTTAAAGTGGGTACAGCCTCAGTGTTCACAGTAAACCTGTAACTGACAGCAGGTACAGCCTCAGTGTTCACAGTAAACCTGTAACTTAAAGCAGGTACAGCCTCAGTGTTCACAGTAAACCTGTAACTGACAGCAGGTACAGCCTCAGTGTTCACAGTAAACCTGTAACTTAAAGCAGGTACAGCCTCAGTGTTCACAGTAAAACTAACTAAAAGCAGGTACAGACTCAGTGTTCTCAGTAAAGCAGGTACAGCCTCAGTGTTCACAGTAAAGCAGGTACAGCCTCAGTGTTCACAGTAAAACTGTAACTTAAAGCAGGTACAGCCTCAGTGTTCACAGTAAACCTGTAACTTAAAGCAGGTACAGCCTCAGTGTTCACAGTAAAACTAACTAAAAGCAGGTACAGCCTCAGTGTTCACAGTAAAACTGTAACTTAAAGCAGGTACCGCCTCAGTGTTCACAGTAAACCTGTAACTTAAAGCAGGTACAGCCTCAGTGTTCATAGTAAAACTGTAGCAGGTACAGCCTCGGTGTTCACAGTAAACCTGTAACTTAAAGCAGGTACAGCCTCAGTGTTCACAGTAAAACTGTAGCAGGTACAGCCTCGGTGTTCACAGTAAAACTAACTTAAAGCAGGTAAAGCCTCAGTGTTCACAGTAAAACTGTAGCAGGTACAGCCTCAGTGTTCACAGTAAAACTGTAGCAGGTACAGACTCAGTGTTCACAGTAAAACTGTAGCAGGTACAGCCTCGGTGTTCACAGTAAACCTGTAACTTAAAGCAGGTACAGCCTCAGTGTTCACAGTAAAACTGTAGCAGGTACAGCCTCGGTGTTCACAGTAAAACTAACTTAAAGCAGGTAAAGCCTCAGTGTTCACAGTAAAACTGTAGCAGGTACAGCCTCAGTGTTCACAGTAAAACTGTAGCAGGTACAGACTCAGTGTTCACAGTAAAACTGTAGCAGGTACAGCCTCAGTGTTCACAGTAAAACTGTAGCAGGTACAGCCTCAGTGTTCACAGTAAAACTGTAGCAGGTACAGCCTCAGTGTTCACAGTAAACCTGTAACTTAAAGCAGGTACAGACTCAGTGTTCACAGTAAACGCGCGCTGGAAGTTGCACAGCATTTTCACAACGTTCACATTTGAGCTCAGCAGACCTGAAATGTACTAACTGAAAAAGTTGTGTGGTTCGTGCGTTTCTATACAGGCATTATAACCCCCAGGGGTCCTGTTAATACAGTGGCTATTATATTGTGGAGTGAATTCCATTAACGCAGCTGTTAGGAACTGAATTAAAATCAGACACTTCGTATCGTTACACATAAACAAAGAAAATATATATTTGTAAATACACACGTTCAAGTCACACCTTCAAGTATCAACCCTCAAACATTAACCGTTGAATGTGTGTACATGTGTTTGGCATTTATCACCCCTCATACACATGTATACACATTCAACAGTTAATGTATGGCCTTTATCACCCCTCATACACATGTACACACATTCAACAGTTAATGTATGGCATTTATCACCCCTCATACACATGTATACACATTCAACAGTTAATGTATGGCATTTATCACTACTCACACACATTCAACAGTTAATGTATGGCATTTATCACCCCTCATACACATTCAACAGTTAATGTATGGCATTTATCACCCCTCATACACATGTATACACATTCAACAGTTAATGTATGGCATTTATCACCCCTCATACACATGTATACACATTCAACAGTTAATGTATGGCATTTATCACCCCTCATACACATGTACACACATTCAACAGTTAATGTATGGCCTTTATCACCCCTCATACACATGTATACACATTCAACAGTTAATGTATGGCATTTATCACCCCTCATACACATGTATACACATTCAACAGTTAATGTATGGCATTTATCACCCCTCATACACATGTATACACATTCAACAGTTAATGTATGGCATTTATCACCCCTCATACACATGTATACACATTCAACAGTTAATGTTTGGCATTTATCACCCCTCATACACATGTATACACATTCAACAGTTAATGTATGGCATTTATCACCCCTCATACACATGTATACACATTCAACAGTTAATGTATGGCATTTATCACCCCTCATACACATGTACACACATTCAACAGTTAATGTATGGCATTTATCACCCCTCATACACATGTATACACATTCAACAGTTAATGTATGGCATTTATCACCCCTCATACACATGTATACACATTCAACAGTTAATGTATGGCATTTATCACCCCTCATACACATGTATTGTAACGGTTTTGACTTGAGGTTATTATTTATAGGGGTGCCAGGTAGGTTGTGCCTACCAGAGAAAACATTAGTTTCTCCTTTTAGTTTGGGTGGGAATGAGTCCCATCTGGTCCGTCAAGTCTACACCAATACAAAGGACGTATGTAAAAGTCAGGATGGAAATAAACTTTTCATAAACCCTTAAAACATTGAAAAGAACTTCAAAAACAATTATATTCTGTTGCGTGGGTTGTATTAGCAACAACAATGATTACACACATATATAATAATATCACAATGAGTTCTGGTTCCTCCAGAAATGTCCTGTACCTCGGGCCTAAAAAGAGTCCTGCCCGGTAAAGGAGTTCAGTGAACTCAAGTGACTTTTGTCACGCGATGTTTGTCCGTTCGTTCCGTGTAGCGTAAACCCAGTATTAAACATACAATCAATATAACAATTACTTTACCACAGAACCTTAAAGCGGATCAACTCTTAATTAAGTCCTCAACTACCACTAACTACACAAATCACAGTATACATCACATCCAAACAAATGAAATACCGTATACAAAAAGGTGGTAGTCAGTCGGTCAGTCAGACAATCCAATCCGCCAATAGATCTCCCGCGGAGAAAGGCCACGAAGAACGGAGAGGTGTAGTCCAGGGACGCAAAGAGTGGATCCGATCCTGGGTAAACTCTCTTAAGCTACAAAACACACGTTTAACGGCAACAAAACAAACGGAATAGAGAAGCTTCGGAACTGAGGGTTGAACACATCCTCATGCACGTCTCCATCACAACCCCACTTTCGTGCAGCTGATGCTGGCTATTTAATTGGGAATTAAAGGGAAAGCGCCCTATTGGAAGGAGCTGCACTGAGACGGTTCAGAAAAATTCAGGGCCGTCACACACCCCTCCCTGGAAAAAGCCGACCATTGCCCTGGAAGGCACATCTTGGTCGGGGAAACCGAGAAAGGTCTCCTCATCACTTTCCTCTACAAAAATATTCATTACTTTTTGGAGCTCACGCTCCTCAGCTGAGGAGTCACAGGCCTTAAGGTGCGAGACTTCTGGGTCTGGGAATCCGAGAAAAGTATCCTCACTATCCTCTTCAAAGATATCCAGGACCTTGCGGCGCTCAATCGCCTCAATTCCTCAGCCGAGGGGTAACAGGCCTTAAGGCGTGAGACATGGACGATGCGCATATCTTCACCTGTGTCCTCTTTCACCACTCGGTAGTTCAAAGGGCCCATCTGCTCCACAATCCTATATGGTCCTTGCCATTTAGGAGCGAGCTTGGCCGAGAAGAATTGTTCAGCTTTCGAGTAAGGATGAGAGCGAAGCCACACCCGATCACGAAGCTGGAACTGCATGTCTCGTCTGTTCTTATCATAATTTCTCTTCTGCTTGAGTCGAGCCTGGATCATGTTCTTTGAGACAAGAGCTCTCAAGTCATGGAGATGGCCTACCTGGTCATAGCAAGCAGCGTCTGGAGTAAGCTGCTGGGGCTGTAGCACCATATCCAAGGGTCCTCGGAGAGGACGACTTAGGTTCAGCTCTGCAGGTGTGACTCCAGTGGACTCTTGCACAGCAGAATTCAGGGCAAATCGAAACTCGTGAAGGTGCTTGTCCCAGTGTTTGTGCTGGGTCCCTACATAGGAAGCAATCATTGTCTTCAAGGTTCGATTTACTCTCTCAGTGAGATTGGTCTGTGGGTGATAGGCCGTGGTCAACTTCTGCCTCAGGTTCAATCTTTGGCAGGTCTCCTCAAAGAGATCAGAGACAAATTGGGAACCTCGATCAGACAGGATGTAATCAGGCACTCCCCAGCGAGTCAGGATCTCATTCGTAAGGATGTTAGAGACGGTCCTTGCTGTGGCCTGACGCAGGGAAAAGAGTTCCACCCACTTTGAATAGTAATCAACAAAAACAAGTATGTACACATTCTGATTGGAGCTTCTAGGAAATGGACCCATCAAATCCACTCCTAACATTTCCCAAGGTCGGGTAACCACCGTTTGCTGCAACTTGCCAGCAGGCTTTCTACCTTCTGGTTTGTACATTTGACAAACCTGACAATTTCGGATGTGTGACTTCACATCCATGCTCAGATGTGGCCAGTAGAGTAACGCTTGCAACCGCTTGTAGGTTTTAAACCTGCCCAAATGACCAGCTAATGGGTCTTCATGGAAATGTTGAAGCAGTTGTAGGCGTAGAGTGTCCGGTATGTACATTTGGTAGAGTGTTCTGTGAGGTAGTTGTACGACTCGGTAGACTTTATCTTCAATGATGGTCAGCTTTGTGGTAGGATTGACCATCTTTTCTCCATCTTCCAGGATAGTCTGGTACAAAGCCTGTACTTCTGGATCATCCTGTTGAGCTTTCCATATGGCCTCATCAGAGATGGGAAAGTCCGTTTTGGGCGAGTCTCGACTGCTTGACAGGACAGTAGCACATGTAAGATCAGGGCCACCGTTATCACAAGTAGGAGCTCTGGACAAGGCATCTGGAACAGTGTTGTATTTTCCTTTCCTGTATTCCACTGCAAATGTGAACTCTTGCAACCGTAGAGCCCATCTTATGAGTCTGGTGCTTGGTTTGTTGGTCTTGAACACCCACACAAGGGAGGAATGGTCAGTGACCACAGTGAAGTGTCTTCCCTCCAAGTAGTACCTCCACTTTTCCAAAGCCCAGACCACTGCAAGGCACTCTTGCTCTGTTGTGGAGTAGTTCCGTTCTGCTCCATTCAATGTCCGACTGGCGAACGCTAGCACTTCTTCAGTGCCAAGTCCAGTCTGTTGGACTAGGACAGCACCAAGTCCAACATCACTTGCATCAGTGTAAACAACAAAAGGGCAATCAAAGTTGGGATGACCTAAAATGGGAGGTGTGACGAGATGTCGTTTCAGGGTTTCAAAGGAAGTCTGGCACTCTGCCGTCCATTGGAATTTCGCTCCTTTTCGCTTCATCGCGTTGAGGGGTTCTGCCACCTGGGAGAAGTTCGACACAAACCGATGGTACCATCCAGCCATACCAAGGAACCGTTGAAGAGCCTTGAGTGTGGTTGGCACAGGGAAGTCTTGTACAGCCTTTGTCTTTTCAGGATCCACATGAATGCCGTCGAAAGACACAATATGGCCAAGGAACTTCAGGGAGGTTTGGCAGAAGTTGCTCTTCTTCATATTTAAGGTCAGACCAGCTTCTCTTAGCTTGTCCAACACTGCTTGAAGATCTTGAAAGTGTCTTTCTCTGTTCTGAGAGTAGATAATTATATCGTCCAGGTAGACGAAACAGATCTTCCCTTTGAGCTCACCTAACGCAATCTCCATGAGTCTTTGGAAAGTGGCAGGGGCATTCTTTAATCCAAAGGGCATCACCTTAAAGGAAAACAAGCCCTCGGCACAGACAAACGCAGTCTTGTCCTTGCTTTCCTGGTCCATCTCAACCTGCCAATAACCACTATTGAGGTCAAGGGTAGTGAACACAACAGCGCCAGACAATGACTCCAGGATCTCATGGATGGTGGGAAGAGGATAGGCATCAGTCTGGGAAACATTGTTGGTCTTCCTATAGTCCACACAAAATCTAAGACCACCAGTCTTTTTTGGGATGAGGACAACAGGAGCAGCCCAGGGAGAGGAGGAACGTTCTATTATATCTTGGGTTAACATATCATTTATGAGTCCCTTTTGGATGATTAGCTTCGCTGGGGACAAACGATATGGCTTTTGCTTGATCGGCATTTCCTGTGTAAGGAATATTTTGTGCTTCAGGAGCCTGGTGCGTCCCAGCTTTGAAGTACATACATCAGCATTATTCTGCAGCTGTTCCAACAGCCTTAACTCCTCTGGCTGTTCCAGCTGAGCTCTTCTCACAGCCTGTAAAAGGAGATCGTCAGAAGGATTATCGAGGGTTAGTGGTACCGGAGCAATGGCAGAAGACTGCCACATTTGAACCCCAATCATGTAACTTCATAGCTTCTGATTGGAAGAAATGCTTCTCGCTCGGATTGTATGGAAACCAGTAGCAATTGTGTGCGATATCAATCTGGACACCACTGAAGTACATGAAATCAATTCCCAACACGACAGGAAAAGCAAGGTTCCTGGTTTGTAGGATAACAGAAGGAATCATATAGGAGCGGTTACACAGGCGGAACTCTACCTCACTCCATCCAAGTGGTCGTCTAGCCTCACCATCAGCCAGATAGAGTGGACCTTCTGTCCACGGCTTCAAGTTGTATTGTGGACCGTTAACCTCCTTCCACAGTTTCTCATTGAGCAGTGTGTAGGATGACCCGGTATCCAAGATGGCTCTTCCTGTCCATGGGCCTATGGACAGGGGTAACACCAGTTGGTGCGGTATTAACTGAAAGGAAGGGGATGTCGATGGGGGGCGTAGGCAGTGACTCTTGGGGTTTCAGCTCTGGTTAAAGCACCCAGAGAAGGATGGTCATTGCTGCGAAGAGAGTTAGGTGTGTTGGCCTGTTGTGATTTGTGGTTTCTGGAAGGGTTTACTTGATACGGTCTTGGACATGTAGCTGAAGAATGTCCCTTTTGGCTACATCTCCAATAAAACATGAGAGGGGTCTTGGCTGGAGACTCTGGCTGTTGTTGATGGTCTGTCTTGGGTAACTGTTTGGGTGTCTGTTTCTTTCTCTGGTCATATTGCTGTTGGCATTCTCTGTCCTTCTCAAACTGCTGTCCCAAGCGAACCAGTCCATCGACAGTGGTGACTCGTTCTCGGAGTTGACTGGCTAGTAGTGGGTTGATGTTCTTCAAGATCAATTTAATGACCTCTTCCTCCTCAATGCCAGGTTTCCACCTTCTGCACAGGGAGTGGTAACCGTATGCAAAGTCACGGATACTCTCTTTCTCTCCTTGTACTCGATTTCTGACTCTGTCTGCCAATTCATATGTGTAGTCCTCAGATAGAAATGCAGAGGAAAACTTGGCCTCAAAGTCAGCCCAGGAGGTAGTGGTGAGACGTGCCACATCCCACCAGTCTCGAGCTGTTCCATGCAACACATTCCTCAATGTGGCAAGGAGTTCTTCGTCAGCCAGGGGATTGAGAGCAAGAAAGTCACGACATCTTTCTAGATACATTAGCGGATCAGGACTGTCATCTTTTTCCCAAAGGTGGGAAATTGCAATTTAATGGGCATCGCCCCCACATGACGTCTACTCAAATCACCATGAACAAACGAGCTAGGAGGGATTGAGGAAGTAGAGGGGAGGGCGTTATCGGACAATGAAAATGAACACCAGGATGCATGGTGGATTGCATCCTGCAAGGGGTGGCTGCAGCATGGCCTGGTCTTGGCTGTTCAGAGGTGCCAGCTTGGCCCTCAGTGGTCTGAACTGAAGTGGACACCAGGGAAACTCTGTGTAAGGAGTTGTGCCTAATGGAGGCCATGTCCACAGACACGTCATCCAACATTTTAACACAATTAGAGAGCTCTGTCTGCAAGTGGTCTACAGTGTTAACCATGGGAGAAAAAACAGAATTAACGTCCTTGAGGACCTCAGTGTGGTGATGTTGCAGGCGCCATTGGAGAGTGGCAGTGAGTTGGTTTCGTTGGTAGTCAAACTGCCTGTCCATGGCACCAGTCAATTCCCGTCTTCCACTCTCACTGAGCTCTGTCAGCGTGTGGGTTAGAGTGCTCAGTGAGTTTCTGAATTCCAAGGCACTCTGTTGTTGCTCTTCCCTCAGACATTTGAATTTATGGTGGATAAGAGTTTGGAGATGTTGTTGAGTCCGACGAATATCAAGGATGTCACCTTGAAGTTGTAAGACTACAACCTCTGGAGATGAACCAGACAATGGAGGAAGGTTGGGTGTCAGAGGGAGGACTAGCTCAGTACTTCCACACAGATCTATGTCAATAAGTGAGTAACTGGTTAGACCTCCTGTGGCCTGTGGCTCAGGCCGAGCATTCAGATTCCCAGGGCTCTGGCCCAAATCAACTCCATTATCTCCATTCACATTATGATTTGTATTGTCAGCTTGATGGTCAGAATGGCCCTGTGTATTCCCATTGACAGGTATGACATGGATGAGCACATTATCTTGGGGTGAATCCATTGTTTTAATTCCACACAAAATATTTGCTTTGGTTAGTTCTCAATGTTGAGCTGTCCCATCTGGGGTGCCATTTTTTATGTAACGGTTTTGACTTGAGGTTATTATTTATAGGGGTGCCAGGTAGGTTGTGCCTACCAGAGAAAACATTGGTTTCTCCTTTTAGTTTGGGTAGGAATGAGTCCCATCTGGTCCGTCAAGTCTACACCAATACAAAGGACTTATGTAAAAGTCAGGATGGAAATACACTTTTCATAAACCCTTAAAACATTGGAAAGAACTTCAAAAACAACTATATTCTGTTGCGTGGGTTGTATTAGCAACAACAATGATTCACACACACATATATATATATAATAATATATCACAATGAGTTCTGGTTCCTCCAGAAATGTCCTGTACCTCGGGCCTAAAAGAGTCCAGCCCGGTAAAGGAGTTCAGTGAACTCAAGTGACTTTTGTCACGCGATGTTTGTCCGTTCATTCAGTGTAGCGTAAACCCAGTACTAAACATACAATCAATATCAATAACAATTACTTTACCACAGAACTTTAAAGCGGATCAACTCTTAATTAAGTCCTCAACTACAACTAACTACATAAATCACAGTATACATCACATCCAAACAAATGAAATACCGTATACAAAAAGGTGGTAGTCGGTCAGTCAGACAATCCAATCCGCCAATAGATCTCCAGCGGAGAAAGGCCACGAAGAACGGAGAGGTGTAGTCCAGGGACTCAAAGAGTGGATCCGATCCTGGGTAAACTCTCTTAAGCTACAAAACACACGTTTAACGGCAACAAAACAAACGGAATAGAGAAGCTTCGGAACTGAGGGTTGAACACATCCTCATGCACGTCTCCATCACAACCCCACTTTCGTGCAGCTGATGCTGGCTATTTAATTGGGAATTAAAGGGAAAGCGCCCTATTGGAAGGAGCTGCACTGAGACGGTTCAGAAAAATTCAGGGCCGTCACAGTATACACATTCAACAGTTAATGTATGGCATTTATCACCCCTCACACACATTCAACAGTTAATGTATGGCATTTATCACCCCTCATACACATGTACACACATTCAACAGTTAATGTATGGCATTTATCACCCCTCATACACATGTATACACATTCAACAGTTAATGTATGGCATTTATCACCCCTCATACACATGTATACACATTCAACAGTTAATGTATGGTATTTATCACCCCTCATACACATGTATTCACATTCAACAGTTAATGTATGGCATTTATCACCCCTCATACACATGTATTCACATTCAACAGTTAATGTATGGCATTTATCACCCCTCATACACATGTACACACATTCAACAGTTAATGTATGGCATTTATCACCCCTCACACACATGTATACACATTCAACAGTTAATGTATGGCATTTATCACCCCTCATACACATGTACACACATTCAACAGTTAATGTATGGCATTTATCACCCCTCATACACATGTATACACATTCAACAGTTAATGTATGGCATTTATCACCCCTCATACACATGTATACACATTCAACAGTTAATGTATGGCATTTATCACCCCTCATACACATGTATTGTAACGGTTTTGACTTGAGGTTATTATTTATAGGGGTGCCAGGTAGGTTGTGCCTACCAGAGAAAACATTAGTTTCTCCTTTTAGTTTGGGTGGGAATGAGTCCCATCTGGTCCGTCAAGTCTACACCAATACAAAGGACGTATGTAAAAGTCAGGATGGAAATAAACTTTTCATAAACCCTTAAAACATTGAAAAGAACTTCAAAAACAATTATATTCTGTTGCGTGGGTTGTATTAGCAACAACAATGATTACACACATATATAATAATATCACAATGAGTTCTGGTTCCTCCAGAAATGTCCTGTACCTCGGGCCTAAAAGAGTCCTGCCCGGTAAAGGAGTTCAGTGAACTCAAGTGACTTTTGTCACGCGATGTTTGTCCGTTCGTTCCGTGTAGCGTAAACCCAGTATTAAACATACAATCAATATAACAATTACTTTACCACAGAACCTTAAAGCGGATCAACTCTTAATTAAGTCCTCAACTACCACTAACTACACAAATCACAGTATACATCACATCCAAACAAATGAAATACCGTATACAAAAAGGTGGTAGTCAGTCGGTCAGTCAGACAATCCAATCCGCCAATAGATCTCCCGCGGAGAAAGGCCACGAAGAACGGAGAGGTGTAGTCCAGGGACGCAAAGAGTGGATCCGATCCTGGGTAAACTCTCTTAAGCTACAAAACACACGTTTAACGGCAACAAAACAAGCGGAATAGAGAAGCTTCGGAACTGAGGGTTGAACACATCCTCATGCACGTCTCCATCACAACCCCACTTTCGCGCAGCTGATGCTGGCTATTTAATTGGGAATTAAAGGGAAAGCGCCCTATTGGAAGGAGCTGCACTGAGACGGTTCAGAAAAATTCAGGGCCGTCACACACCCCCTCCCCTGGAAAAAGCCGACCATTGCCCTGGAAGGCACATCTTGGTCGGGAAACCGAGAAAGGTCTCCTCATCACTTTCCTCTACAAAAATATTCATTACTTTTTGGAGCTCACGCTCCTCAGCTGAGGAGTCACAGGCCTTAAGGTGCGAGACTTCTGGGTCTGGGAATCCGAGAAAAGTATCCTCACTATCCTCTTCAAAGATATCCAGGACCTTGCGGCGCTCAATCGCCTCAATTCCTCAGCCGAGGGGTAACAGGCCTTAAGGCGTGAGACATGGACGATGCGCATATCTTCACCTGTGTCCTCTTTCACCACTCGGTAGTTCAAAGGGCCCATCTGCTCCACAATCCTATATGGTCCTTGCCATTTAGGAGCGAGCTTGGCCGAGAAGAATTGTTCAGCTTTCGAGTAAGGATGAGAGCGAAGCCACACCCGATCACGAAGCTGGAACTGCATGTCTCGTCTGTTCTTATCATAATTTCTCTTCTGCTTGAGTCGAGCCTGGATCATGTTCTTTGAGACAAGAGCTCTCAAGTCATGGAGATGGCCTACCTGGTCATAGCAAGCAGCGTCTGGAGTAAGCTGCTGGGGCTGTAGCACCATATCCAAGGGTCCTCGGAGAGGACGACTTAGGTTCAGCTCTGCAGGTGTGACTCCAGTGGACTCTTGCACAGCAGAATTCAGGGCAAATCGAAACTTGTGAAGGTGCTTGTCCCAGTGTTTGTGCTGGGTCCCTACATAGGAAGCAATCATTGTCTTCAAGGTTCGATTTACTCTCTCAGTGAGATTGGTCTGTGGGTGATAGGCCGTGGTCAACTTCTGCCTCAGGTTCAATCTTTGGCAGGTCTCCTCAAAGAGATCAGAGACAAATTGGGAACCTCGATCAGACAGGATGTAATCAGGCACTCCCCAGCGAGTCAGGATCTCATTCGTAAGGATGTTAGAGACGGTCCTTGCTGTGGCCTGACGCAGGGAAAAGAGTTCCACCCACTTTGAATAGTAATCAACAAAAACAAGTATGTACACATTCTGATTGGAGCTTCTAGGAAATGGACCCATCAAATCCACTCCTAACATTTCCCAAGGTCGGGTAACCACCGTTTGCTGCAACTTGCCAGCAGGCTTTCTACCTTCTGGTTTGTACATTTGACAAACCTGACAATTTCGGATGTGTGACTTCACATCCATGCTCAGATGTGGCCAGTAGAGTAACGCTTGCAACCGCTTGTAGGTTTTAAACCTGCCCAAATGACCAGCTAATGGGTCTTCATGGAAATGTTGAAGCAGTTGTAGGCGTAGAGTGTCCGGTATGTACATTTGGTAGAGTGTTCTGTGAGGTAGTTGTACGACTCGGTAGACTTTATCTTCAATGATGGTCAGCTTTGTGGTAGGATTGACCATCTTTTCTCCATCTTCCAGGATAGTCTGGTACAAAGCCTGTACTTCTGGATCATCCTGTTGAGCTTTCCATATGGCCTCATCAGAGATGGGAAAGTCCGTTTTGGGCGAGTCTCGACTGCTTGACAGGACAGTAGCACATGTAAGATCAGGGCCACCGTTATCACAAGTAGGAGCTCTGGACAAGGCATCTGGAACAGTGTTGTATTTTCCTTTCCTGTATTCCACTGCAAATGTGAACTCTTGCAACCGTAGAGCCCATCTTATGAGTCTGGTGCTTGGTTTGTTGGTCTTGAACACCCACACAAGGGAGGAATGGTCAGTGACCACAGTGAAGTGTCTTCCTCCAAGTAGTACCTCCACTTTTCCAAAGCCCAGACCACTGCAAGGCACTCTTGCTCTGTTGTGGAGTAGTTCCGTTCTGCTCCATTCAATGTCCGACTGGCGAACGCTAGCACTTCTTCAGTGCCAAGTCCAGTCTGTTGGACTAGGACAGCACCAAGTCCAACATCACTTGCATCAGTGTAAACAACAAAAGGGCAATCAAAGTTGGGATGACCTAAAATGGGAGGTGTGACGAGATGTCGTTTCAGGGTTTCAAAGGAAGTCTGGCACTCTGCCGTCCATTGGAATTTCGCTCCTTTTCGCTTCATCGCGTTGAGGGGTTCTGCCACCTGGGAGAAGTTCGACACAAACCGATGGTACCATCCAGCCATACCAAGGAACCGTTGAAGAGCCTTGAGTGTGGTTGGCACAGGGAAGTCTTGTACAGCCTTTGTCTTTTCAGGATCCACATGAATGCCGTCGAAAGACACAATATGGCCAAGGAACTTCAGGGAGGTTTGGCAGAAGTTGCTCTTCTTCATATTTAAGGTCAGACCAGCTTCTCTTAGCTTGTCCAACACTGCTTGAAGATCTTGAAAGTGTCTTTCTCTGTTCTGAGAGTAGATAATTATATCGTCCAGGTAGACGAAACAGATCTTCCCTTTGAGCTCACCTAACGCAATCTCCATGAGTCTTTGGAAAGTGGCAGGGGCATTCTTTAATCCAAAGGGCATCACCTTAAAGGAAAACAAGCCCTCGGCACAGACAAACGCAGTCTTGTCCTTGCTTTCCTGGTCCATCTCAACCTGCCAATAACCACTATTGAGGTCAAGGGTAGTGAACACAACAGCGCCAGACAATGACTCCAGGATCTCATGGATGGTGGGAAGAGGATAGGCATCAGTCTGGGAAACATTGTTGGTCTTCCTATAGTCCACACAAAATCTAAGACCACCAGTCTTTTTTGGGATGAGGACAACAGGAGCAGCCCAGGGAGAGGAGGAACGTTCTATTATATCTTGGGTTAACATATCATTTATGAGTCCCTTTTGGATGATTAGCTTCGCTGGGGACAAACGATATGGCTTTTGCTTGATCGGCATTTCCTGTGTAAGGAATATTTTGTGCTTCAGGAGCCTGGTGCGTCCCAGCTTTGAAGTACATACATCAGCATTATTCTGCAGCTGTTCCAACAGCCTTAACTCCTCTGGCTGTTCCAGCTGAGCTCTTCTCACAGCCTGTAAAAAGGAGATCGTCAGAAGGATTATCGAGGGTTAGTGGTACCGGAGCAATGGCAGAGAAGACTGCCACATTTGAACCCCAATCATGTAACTTCATAGCTTCTGATTGGAAGAAATGCTTCTCGCTCGGATTGTATGGAAACCAGTAGCAATTGTGTGCGATATCAATCTGGACACCACTGAAGTACATGAAATCAATTCCCAACACGACAGGAAAAGCAAGGTTCCTGGTTTGTAGGATAACAGAAGGAATCATATAGGAGCGGTTACACAGGCGGAACTCTACCTCACTCCATCCAAGTGGTCGTCTAGCCTCACCATCAGCCAGATAGAGTGGACCTTCTGTCCACGGCTTCAAGTTGTATTGTGGACCGTTAACCTCCTTCCACAGTTTCTCATTGAGCAGTGTGTAGGATGACCCGGTATCCAAGATGGCTCTTCCTGTCCATGGGCCTATGGACAGGGGTAACACCAGTTGGTGCGGTATTAACTGAAAGGAAGGGGATGTCGATGGGGGCGTAGGCAGTGACTCTTGGGGTTTCAGCTCTGGTTAAAGCACCCAGAGAAGGATGGTCATTGCTACGAAGAGAGTTAGGTGTGTTGGCCTGTTGTGATTTGTGGTTTCTGGAAGGGTTTACTTGATACGGTCTTGGACATGTAGCTGAAGAATGTCCCTTTTGGCTACATCTCCAATAAAACATGAGAGGGGTCTTGGCTGGAGACTCTGGCTGTTGTTGATGGTCTGTCTTGGGTAACTGTTTGGGTGTCTGTTTCTTTCTCTGGTCATATTGCTGTTGGCATTCTCTGTCCTTCTCAAACTGCTGTCCCAAGCGAACCAGTCCATCGACAGTGGTGACTCGTTCTCGGAGTTGACTGGCTAGTAGTGGGTTGATGTTCTTCAAGATCAATTTAATGACCTCTTCCTCCTCAATGCCAGGTTTCCACCTTCTGCACAGGGAGTGGTAACCGTATGCAAAGTCACGGATACTCTCTTTCTCTCCTTGTACTCGATTTCTGACTCTGTCTGCCAATTCATATGTGTAGTCCTCAGATAGAAATGCAGAGGAAAACTTGGCCTCAAAGTCAGCCCAGGAGGTAGTGGTGAGACGTGCCACATCCCACCAGTCTCGAGCTGTTCCATGCAACACATTCCTCAATGTGGCAAGGAGTTCTTCGTCAGCCAGGGGATTGAGAGCAAGAAAGTCACGACATCTTTCTAGATACATTAGCGGATCAGGACTGTCATCTTTTTTCCCAAAGGTGGGAAATTGCAATTTAATGGGCATCGCCCCCACATGACGTCTACTCAAATCACCATGAACAAACGAGCTAGGAGGGATTGAGGAAGTAGAGGGGGAGGGCGTTATCGGACAATGAAAATGAACACCAGGATGCATGGTGGATTGCATCCTGCAAGGGGTGGCTGCAGCATGGCCTGGTCTTGGCTGTTCAGAGGTGCCAGCTTGGCCCTCAGTGGTCTGAACTGAAGTGGACACCAGGGAAACTCTGTGTAAGGAGTTGTGCCTAATGGAGGCCATGTCCACAGACACGTCATCCAACATTTTAACACAATTAGAGAGCTCTGTCTGCAAGTGGTCTACAGTGTTAACCATGGGAGAAAAAACAGAATTAACGTCCTTGAGGACCTCAGTGTGGTGATGTTGCAGGCGCCATTGGAGAGTGGCAGTGAGTTGGTTTCGTTGGTAGTCAAACTGCCTGTCCATGGCACCAGTCAATTCCCGTCTTCCACTCTCACTGAGCTCTGTCAGCGTGTGGGTTAGAGTGCTCAGTGAGTTTCTGAATTCCAAGGCACTCTGTTGTTGCTCTTCCCTCAGACATTTGAATTTATGGTGGATAAGAGTTTGGAGATGTTGTTGAGTCCGACGAATATCAAGGATGTCACCTTGAAGTTGTAAGACTACAACCTCTGGAGATGAACCAGACAATGGAGGAAGGTTGGGTGTCAGAGGGAGGACTAGCTCAGTACTTCCACACAGATCTATGTCAATAAGTGAGTAACTGGTTAGACCTCCTGTGGCCTGTGGCTCAGGCCGAGCATTCAGATTCCCAGGGCTCTGGCCCAAATCAACTCCATTATCTCCATTCACATTATGATTTGTATTGTCAGCTTGATGGTCAGAATGGCCCTGTGTATTCCCATTGACAGGTATGACATGGATGAGCACATTATCTTGGGGTGAATCCATTGTTTTAATTCCACACAAAATATTTGCTTTGGTTAGTTCTCAATGTTGAGCTGTCCCATCTGGGGTGCCATTTTTTATGTAACGGTTTTGACTTGAGGTTATTATTTATAGGGGTGCCAGGTAGGTTGTGCCTACCAGAGAAAACATTGGTTTCTCCTTTTAGTTTGGGTAGGAATGAGTCCCATCTGGTCCGTCAAGTCTACACCAATACAAAGGACTTATGTAAAAGTCAGGATGGAAATACACTTTTCATAAACCCTTAAAACATTGGAAAGAACTTCAAAAACAACTATATTCTGTTGCGTGGGTTGTATTAGCAACAACAATGATTCACACACACATATATATATATATAATAATATCACAATGAGTTCTGGTTCCTCCAGAAATGTCCTGTACCTCGGGCCTAAAAAGAGTCCAGCCCGGTAAAGGAGTTCAGTGAACTCAAGTGACTTTTGTCACGCGATGTTTGTCCGTTCATTCAGTGTAGCGTAAACCCAGTACTAAACATACAATCAATATCAATAACAATTACTTTACCACAGAACTTTAAAGCGGATCAACTCTTAATTAAGTCCTCAACTACAACTAACTACATAAATCACAGTATACATCACATCCAAACAAATGAAATACCGTATACAAAAAGGTGGTAGTCGGTCAGTCAGACAATCCAATCCGCCAATAGATCTCCAGCGGAGAAAGGCCACGAAGAACGGAGAGGTGTAGTCCAGGGACTCAAAGAGTGGATCCGATCCTGGGTAAACTCTCTTAAGCTACAAAACACACGTTTAACGGCAACAAAACAAACGGAATAGAGAAGCTTCGGAACTGAGGGTTGAACACATCCTCATGCACGTCTCCATCACAACCCCACTTTCGTGCAGCTGATGCTGGCTATTTAATTGGGAATTAAAGGGAAAGCGCCCTATTGGAAGGAGCTGCACTGAGACGGTTCAGAAAAATTCAGGGCCGTCACAGTATACACATTCAACAGTTAATGTATGGCATTTATCACCCCTCACACACATTCAACAGTTAATGTATGGCATTTATCACCCCTCATACACATGTACACACATTCAACAGTTAATGTATGGCATTTATCACCCCTCATACACATGTATACACATTCAACAGTTAATGTATGGCATTTATCACCCTCATACACATGTATACACATTCAACAGTTAATGTATGGCATTTATCACCCCTCATACACATGTATACACATTCAACAGTTAATGTATGGCATTTATCACCCCTCATACACATGTACACACATTCAACAGTTAATGTATGGCATTTATCACCCCTCATACACATGTATACACATTCAACAGTTAATGTATGGCATTTATCACCCCTCATACACATGTATACACATTCAACAGTTAATGTATGGCATTTATCACCCTTCATACACATGTATTCACATTCAACAGTTAATGTATGGCATTTATCACCCCTCATACACATGTACACACATTCAACAGTTAATGTATGGCATTTATCACCCCTCACACACATGTATACACATTCAACAGTTAATGTATGGCATTTATCACCCCTCATACACATGTACACACATTCAAAAGTTAATGTATGGCATTTATCACCCCTCATACACATGTATACACATTCAACAGTTAATGTATGGCATTTATCACCCCTCATACACATGTATACACATTCAACAGTTAATGTATGGCATTTATCACCCCTCATACACATGTACACACATTCAACAGTTAATGTATGGCATTTATCACCCCTCATACACATGTATACACATTCAACAGTTAATGTATGGCATTTATCACCCCTCATACACATGTATACACATTCAACAGTTAATGTATGGCATTTATCACCCCTCATACACATGTACACACATTCAACAGTTAATGTATGGCATTTATCACCCCTCACACACATGTATACACATTCAACAGTTAATGTATGGCATTTATCACCCCTCATACACATGTACACACATTCAAAAGTTAATGTATGGCATTTATCACCCCTCATACACATGTATACACATTCAACAGTTAATGTATGGCATTTATCACCCCTCACACACATTCAACAGTTAATGTATGGCATTTATCACCCCTCATACACATGTACACACATTCAACAGTTAATGTTTGGCATTTATCACCCCTCATACACATGTATACACATTCAACAGTTAATGTATGGCATTTATCACCCCTCATACACATGTACACACATTCAACAGTTAATGTATGGCATTTATCACCCCTCATACACATGTATACACATTCAACAGTTAATGTATGGCATTTATCACCCCTCATACACATGTATTCACATTCAACAGTTAATGTATGGCATTTATCACCCCTCATACACATGTATACACATTCAACAGTTAATGTATGGCATTTATCACCCCTCACACACATTCAACAGTTAATGTATGGCATTTATCACCCCTCATACACATGTACACACATTCAACAGTTAATGTATGGCATTTATCACCCCTCATACACATGTACACACACACTCTCTCTCCTCCACCCACCCCTGTGTACAGCAGACTCCAGGCATAGCAGCAGATATGATAGTCGTGCCTCTCTAGCGCGGGGCATGTTGGTGTCCAGGTTACAGCGGTGCTTCCTGAGGTCAGCCCTGCAGGCCTTGGTCAGAGAGTAGCTAACCTTGTAGTCCTGGGTTATCAGCTTCTGACGCGTGGTCAGGGCCTCTCGACACTGAGGGAGGGGAGGGGGGAGGGAGGGGGGAGGAGAGACAGAGAGAAGTTTTAGTCATTGTCACATGAAAAGAGAGCTTTTACACACGTCCAAATATGGCATAGGAGCTAAAAAAATGACAGCTTGGGAAAGAAAATGTCTGCTCACTATTGGCCGCCCTTTAATAAAGCCTTAAGTTCAACACCCAACCACTGTTGGCCGCCCCTTTAATGACCCTTTAATAAAGCCTTTAGTTCAACACCCAACCACTGTTGGCCGCCCCTTTAATGACCCTTTAATAAAGCCTTTAGTTCAACACCCAACCACTGTTGGCCGCCCCTTTAATGACCCTTTAATAAAGCCTGTAGTATAACACCCAACCACTGTTGGCCGCCCCTTTAATGACCCTTTAATAAAGCCTGTAGTATAACACCCAACCACTGTTGGCCGCCCCTTTAATGACCCTTTAATAAAGCCTTTAGTTCAACACCCAACCACTGTTGGCCGCCACTTTAATAAAGCCTTTAGTTCAACACCCAACCACTGTTGGCCGCCCCTTTAATGACCCTTTAATAAAGCCTGTAGTTCAACACCCAACCACTGTTGGCCGCCCCTTTAATGACCCTTTAATAAAGCCTGTAGTTCAACACCCAACCACTGTTGGCCGCCCCTTTAATGACCCTTTAATAAAGCCTGTAGTTCAACACCCAACCACTGTTGGCCGCCCCTTTAATGACCCTTTAATAAAGCCTGTAGTTCAACACCCAACCACTGTTGGCCGCCCCTTTAATGACCCTTTAATAAAGCCTGTAGTTCAACACCCAACCACTGTTGGCCGCCCCTTTAATGACCCTTTAATAAAGCCTGTAGTTCAACACCCAACCACTGTCGGCCGCCCCTTTAATGACCCTTTGATAAAGCCTGTAGTTCAACACCCAACCACTGTTGGCCGCCCCTTTAATAAAGCGTTTAGTTCAACACCCAACCACTGTTGGCCGCCCCTTTAATGACCCTTTAATAAAGCCTTTAGTTCAACACCCAACCACTGTTGGCCGCCCTTTAATAAAGCCTTTAGTTCAACACCCAACCACTGTTGGCCGCCCCTTTAATGACCCTTTAATAAAGCCATTAGTTCAACACCCAACCACTGTTGGCCGCCCTTTAATAAAGCCTTTAGTTCAACACCCAACCACTGTTGGCCGCCCCTTTAATGACCCTTTAATAAAGCCTTTAGTTCAACACCCAACCACTGTTGGCCGCCCCTTTAATGACCCTTTAATAAAGCCTTTAGTTCAACACCCAACCACTGTTGGCCGCCCCTTTAATAAAGCCTTTAGTTCAACACCCAACCACTGTTGGCCGCCCCTTTAATAAAGCCTTTAGTTCAACACCCAACCACTGTTGGCCGCCCCTTTAATGACCCTTTAATAAAGCCTTTAGTTCAACACCCAACCACTGTTGGCCGCCCCTTTAATGACCCTTTAATAAAGCCTTTAGTTCAACACCCAACCACTGTTGGCCGCCCCTTTAATGACCCTTTAATAAAGCCTTTAGTTCAACACCCAACCACTGTTGGCCGCCCCTTTAATGACCCTTTAATAAAGCCTGTAGTTCAACACCCAACCACTGTTGGCCGCCCCTTTAATAAAGCCTTTAGTTCAACACCCAACCACTGTTGGCCGCCCCTTTAATAAAGCCTTTAGTTCAACACCCAACCACTGTTGGCCGCCCCTTTAATAAAGCCTTTAGTTCAACACCCAACCACTGTTGGCCGCCCCTTTAATGACCCTTTAATAAAGCCTTTAGTTCAACACCCAACCACTGTTGGCCGCCCCTTTAATAAAGCCTTTAGTTCAACACCCAACCACTAAAAGCTTCATCAAAGCACTTGACAGCATGTAGATTCATTCTTATTCCCAGGCACATCTCTCTCTCTCCCAGCCTAACACAGTCCAGACCACACATCTCTCTCCCAGCCTAACACAGTCCTGACCACACATCTCTCTCTCCCAGCCTAACACAGTTCTGACCACACATCTCTCTCTCTCTCAGCCTAACACAGTCCAGACCACACATCTCTCTCTCTCCCAGCCTAACACAGTCCAGACCACACATCTCTCTCTCTCCCAGCCTAACACAGTCCTGACCACATCTCTCTCTCTCTCAGCCTAACACAGTCCAGACCACACATCTCTCTCTCTCTCAGCCTAACACAGTCCTGACCACATCTCTCTCTCTCCCAGCCTAACACAGTCCTGACCACACATCTCTCTCTCTCCCAGCCTAACACAGTCCTGACCACACATCTCTCTCCCAGCCTAACACAGTCCTGACCACACATCTCTCTCCCAGCCTAACACAGTCCTGACCACACATCTCTCTCTCTCCCAGCCTAACACAGTCCAGACCACACATCTCCCTCTCTCCCAGCCTAACACAGTCCAGACCACACATCTCTCTCTCTCCCAGCCTAACACAGTCCTGACCACACATCTCTCTCTCTCCCAGCCTAACACAGTCCAGACCACACATCTCCCTCTCTCTCAGCCTAACACAGTCCTGACCACACATCTCTCTCTCTCCCAGCCTAACACAGTCCAGACCACACATCTCTCTCTCTCCCAGCCTAACACAGTCCTGACCACACATCTCTCTCCCAGCCTAACACAGTCCTGACCACACATCTCCCTCCCAGCCTAACACAGTCCAGACCACACATCTCCCTCTCTCCCAGCCTAACACAGTCCAGACCACACATCTCTCTCTCTCCCAGCCTAACACAGTCCTGACCACACATCTCTCTCCCAGCCTAACACAGTCCTGACCACACATCTCTCTCCCAGCCTAACACAGTCCTGTGGGTTTGTCTACGCAGTGACTATGCTGGAATAGAATTTAGAGGTCGGCCGATTAATTAGGGCCGATTTCACAAATCGGAAAATCTGTATTATTTTTTATTTTTTTACATCTTTATTTAACTAGGCAAGTCAGTTAAGAACACATTCTTATTTTCAATGACTGCCTAGGAGCAGTGGGTTAACTGCCTTGTTCAGGGGAACAGTGGGTTAACTGCCTTGTTCAGGGGAACAGTGGGTTAACTGCCAGTTCAGGGGAACAGTGGGTTAACTGCCAGTTCAGGGGAACAGTGGGTTAACTGCCTTGTTCAGGGAACAGTGGGTTAACTGCCTTGTTCAGGGGAACAGTGGGTTAACTGCCT
The DNA here is from genome assembly GCF_023373465.1 of Oncorhynchus keta. Taxonomy (NCBI): domain Eukaryota; kingdom Metazoa; phylum Chordata; class Actinopteri; order Salmoniformes; family Salmonidae; genus Oncorhynchus; species Oncorhynchus keta. Next base: position 27,341 of record NW_026279455.1, on the reverse strand, counting down.
TGTTCAGGGAACAGTGGGTTAACTGCCTTGTTCAGGGAACAGTGGGTTAACTGCCTTGTTCAGGGGAACAGTGGGTTAACTGCCAGTTCAGGGGAACAGTGGGTTAACTGCCAGTTCAGGGGAACAGTGGGGTTAACTGCCTTGTTCAGAGGAACATTGGGGTTAACTGCCTTGTTCAGGGGAACAGTGGGTTAACCAATTTGTAAGTCGCTCTGGATAAGAGCGTCTGCTAAATGACTTAAATGTAAAAATGTTAACTGCCTTGTTCAGGGGAACAGTGGGTTAACTGCCTTGTTCAGGGGAACAGTGGGTTAACTGCCTTGTTCAGGGGAACAGTGGGTTAACTGCCTTGTTCAGGGGAACAGTGGGTTAACTGCCTTGTTCAGGGGAACAGTGGGTTAACTGCCTTGTTCAGGGAACAGTGGGTTAACTGCCTTGTTCAGGGAACAGTGGGTTAACTGCCTTGTTCAGGGGAACAGTGGGTTAACTGCCTTGTTCAGGGAACAGTGGGTTAACTGCCTTGTTCAGGGGAACAGTGGGTTAACTGCCTTGTTCAGGGGAACAGTGGGTTAACTGCCTTGTTCAGGGGAACAGTGGGTTAACTGCCTTGTTCAGGGGAACAGTGGGTTAACTGCCTTGTTCAGGGGAACAGTGGGTTAACTGCCTTGTTCAGGGGCAGAACGACAGATTTTTACCTTGACAGCTCGGGGATTCAACTTTACAGTTAACTAGTCCAATGCTCTAACCACCTGCCTCTCATTGCACTCTACGAGGAGACTGCCTGTTATGCGAATGCAGTAGAAGCCAAGGTAATTTGCTAGCTAGCATGAAACTTAACTCATGAAAAACAATCATAATCACTAGTTAAACTGTCATCAACCATGTGTAGTTAGTTATCATCATAATCATAATCACTAGTTAAACTAGTAATGTCATCAACCATGTGTAGTTAGTTATCTAGCGTGTCCTGCGTTGCATATAATCGATGCAACACTGGGGGATGATTTAACAAAAGCGCATTTGCGAAAAAAACACAATCGTTGGACGACTAACCATAAACACCAACGCCTTTCTTAAAATCAATACACAGAAGTATATATTTTTAAACCTGCATATTTAGCTAAAAGCAATCCAGTTTAGCAGGCAATATTAACCAGGTGAAATTGTGTCACTTCTCTTGGTTCATTGCACTCAGAGTCAGGGTATATGCAACAGTTTGGGCCGCCTGGCTCGTTGCGAACTAATTTGCCAGAATTTTACCTAATTATGACATAACATTGAAGGTTGTACAATGTAACAGAAATATTTAGACTGAGGGATGCCACCCGTTAGATAAAATACAGAACGGTTCCGTATTTCACTGAAATAATAAATGTTTCGTTTTCGAAATGATAGTCTCCTGATTCGACTATATTAATGACCAAAGGCTCGTATTTCTGTGTGTTATTATGTTATAATTAAGTCTATGATTTGATAGAGCAGTCTGACTGAGTGGCGGTAGGCAGCAGCAGGCTCGTAAGCATTCATTCAAACAGCACTTTCGTGCGTTTTGCCAGCAGCTCTTCGCAAGCACAGCGCTGTTTATGACTTCAAGCCTATCAGCCTAATGGCTGGTGTAACCGATGTGAAATGGCTAGCGAGTTAGCGGGGTGCGTGCTAATAGCGTTTCAAACGTCACTCGCTCTGAGACTTAGAGTAGTTATTCCCCTCGGCATTTGTGGAGCGATGGGTAACGCTGCTTCGAGGGTGGCTGTTGTCGATGTGTTCCTGGTTCGAGCCCAGGTAGGGGCGAGGAGAGGGATGGAAGCTATACTGTTACACTGGCAATACTAAAGTACCTATAAGAACATCCAATAGTCAAAGGTATATGAAATACACATGGTATAGAGAGAAATAGTCCTATAAATACTATATTAACTACAACCTAAAACCTCTTACCTGGGAATATTGAAGACTCATGTTAAAAGGAACCACCAGCTTTCATATGTTCTCATGTTCTGAGCAAGGAATTTAAATGTTAGTTTTCTTACATAGCACATATTGCACTTTTACTTTCTTCTCCAACACTTTGTTTTTGCATTATTTAAACTAAATTGAACATGTTTCATTATTTGAGGCCAAATATATTTTTATTGATGTATTATATGTAGTTAAAATAAGTGTTCATTCAGTATTGTTGTAAATAAAATAAATACAAATTCGGCCGATTAATCGGTATCGGCTTTTTTTTTTTTTGATCCTCCAATAATCGGTATCGGCGTTGAAAAATCATAAAATCGGTCGACCTCTACTAGAAATACCATTTGTTTGTATGTAGTGTATATAATAAATAATATACATGTTGATATAAATCATCTGCACGTCTCCATCAGTGGTTTTCTCCATACCTTCTCAGACATGGCCTCCTCAAACTTGTGGCTGAAGAGACACTTGTAAACCTTGCCCTCTCCTGCTTGGGTCTGGAAGAACAGAGAAACACAGAGACCAGTCACGGTCTTCAGTAACCTGAAGAACAGAGACCAGTCACGGTCCTCAGTAACCTGAAGAACAGAGACCAGTCACTGTCCTCAGTAACCTGAAGAACAGAGACCAGTCACGGTCCTCAGTAACCTGAAGAACAGAGACCAGTCACTGTCCTCAGTAACCTGAAGAACAGAGACCAGTCACGGTCCTCAGTAACCTGAAGAACAGAGACCAGTCACTGTCCTCAGTAACCCGAAGAACAGAGACCAGTCACTGTCCTCAGTAACCCGAAGAAGAACAGAGACCAGTCAACGTCCTCAGTAACCCGAAGAACAGAGACCAGTCACTGTCCTCAGTAACCCGAAGAAGAACAGAGACCAGTCACTGTCCTCAGTAACCTGAAGAAGAACAGACACCAGTCACTGTCCTCAGTAACCCGAGCAACAGAGACCAGTCACTGTCCTCAGTAACCCGAACAACAGAGACCAGTGACTGTCCTCAGTAACCTGAAGAACAGAGACCAGTCAACGTCCTCAGTAACCCGAAGAAGAACAGAGACCAGTCAACGTCCTCAGTAACCCGAAGAAGAACAGAGACCAGTCAACGTCCTCAGTAACCCGAAGAAGAACAGAGACCAGTCAACGTCCTCAGTAACCCGAAGAAGAACAGAGACCAGTCAACGTCCTCAGTAACCCGAAGAAGAACAGAGACCAGTCAACGTCCTCAGTAACCCGAAGAACAGAGACCAGTCAGTGTCCTCAGTAACCTAAAGAACAGAGACCAGCCACTGTCCTCAGTAACCCGAAGAAGAACAGAGACCAGCCACTGTCCTCAGTAACCCGAAGAACAGAGACCAGTCACGGTCCTCAGTAACCTGAAGAAGAACAGAGACCAGTCAACGTCCTCAGTAACCTGAAGAAGAACAGAGACCAGTCAACGTCCTCAGTAACCTGAAGAAGAACAGAGACCAGTCAACGTCCTCAGTAACCTGAAGAACAGAGACCAGTCAACGTCCTCAGTAACCTGAAGAAGAACAGAGACCAGTCAACGTCCTCAGTAACCCGAAGAACAGAGACCAGTCAACGTCCTCAGTAACCTGAAGAACAACAGAGACCAGTCACTGTCCTCAGTAACCTGAAGAAGAACAGAGACCAGTCAACGTCCTCAGTAACCTGAAGAAGAACAGAGACCAGTCACTGTCCTCAGTAACCTGAAGAAGAACAGAGACCAGTCAACGTCCTCAGTAACCTGAAGAAGAACAGAGACCAGTCAACGTCCTCAGTAACCTGAAGAAGAACAGAGACCAGTCAACATCCTCAGTAACCTGAAGAAGAACAGAGACCAGTCAACGTCCTCAGTAACCTGAAGAACAACAGAGACCAGTCACTGTCCTCAGTAACCTGAAGAACAACAGAGACCAGTCAACATCCTCAGTAACCTAAAGAACAGAGACCAGTCACTGTCCTCAGTAACCTGCATCAGGTAATTGTCATTTGGGAGACCGTTATGTAAGGCAAGATGAGCAGCGTACGTTTCCACAGAAGCGTTCTCGGTCCTCTCGGCAGGAGAAGTACAGGAATCTGTCCAGGTGGAAGTCGTCTGACGACAGCTCCGCTACGCGCATGATGCTCTTCTTACACTCCTCTCTGATTGGATGAGCCTGGTCCTGTTGCTCCGCCTCTCGGACTAAGGCTTTCTCCAGACACGCTATGACCTCACCCTGTGAATGGATGTCCTGGGGGGAGGGAGGGGAGGGGTCAGAGTGAGGGTGGGAGCAGAGGGAGAGAGGAGCAGAGAAAGTGTTCCAATTGGTTATACTTAAACTCAGTAACAGCACCAGGCCTCACCCTACTACAATCTGAAGTCTAATGTCTACTGTTTGTTGATGATCTGGTGCTTCGGTCACCAACCAAGGAGGACCTACAGCAGCACCTAGATCTTCTACACAAATTTTGACAAACTCCAAGCATTGATTATGCAAGAATGGGCTGCCATCAGTCAGGATGTGGCCCAGAAGTTAATTGATAGCATGCCAGGGCGGATTGTAGAGGTCTTGAAAAAGAAGGGTCAACACCGCAAATATTGACTCTTAGCATCATCTTCATATACAGTGGGGCAAAAAAGTATTTAGTCAGCCACCAATTGTGCAAGTTCTCCCACTTAAAAAGAAGAGAGAGGCCTGTAATTTTCATCATAGGTACACTTCAACTATGACAGACAAAATGAGAAAAATATCCAGAAAATCACATTGTAGGATGTTTAATGCATTTATTTTCAAATTATGGTGGAAAATAAGCATTTGGTCAATAACAAAAGTTAATCTCAATCCGTTTTCTGTAAGAGAGGCTCTCAAGAGAAGACAGGCTATGTGCACACTGCCCACAAAATGAGATGGAAACTGAGCTGCACTTCCTAACCTCCTGTCAAATGTATGACCATACAAGAGACACATATTTCCCTCAGATTACACAGACCCACAACGAATTCAAAAAACAAAGTCCCACCTTGATAAATACCCATATCTATTAAAAAAGGGCCAACGTCCCACCTTGATAAAGTCCCATATCTATTAAAAACAGGCCAACGTCCCACCTTGATAAAGTCCCATATCTATTAAAAAAGGGCCAACGTCCCACCTTGATAAGGTCCCATATCTATTAAAAAGGGCCAACGTCCCACCTTGATAAAGTCCCATATCTATTAAAAAAGGGCCAACGTCCCACCTTGATAAAGTCCCATATCTATTAAAAAGGGCCAACGTCCCACCTTGATAAAGTCCCATATCTATTAAAAACAGGCCAACGTCCCACCTTGATAAGGTCCCATATCTATTAAAAAGGGCCAACGTCCCACCTTGATAAAGTCCCATATCTATTAAAAAGGGCCAACGTCCCACCTTGATTAAGTCCCATATCTATTAAAAAGGGCCAACGTCCCACCTTGATAAAGTCCCATATCTATTAAAAACAGGCCAACGTCCCACCTTGATAAGGTCCCATATCTATTAAAAAAGGGCCAACGTCCCACCTTGATAAAGTCCCATATCTATTAAAAAGGGCCAACGTCCCACCTTGATTAAGTCCCATATCTATTAAAAAAGGGCCAACGTCCCACCTTGATAAAGTCCCATATCTATTAAAAACAGGCCAACGTCCCACCTTGATAAAGTCCCATATCTATTAAAAAGGGCCAACGTCCCACCTTGATAAGGTCCCATATCTATTAAAAAGGGCCAACGTCCCACCTTGATAAAGTCCCATATCTATTAAAAAGGGCCAACGTCCCACCTTGATAAAGTCCCATATCTATTAAAAAGGGCCAACGTCCCACCTTGATAAAGTCCCATATCTATTAAAAACAGGCCAACGTCCCACCTTGATAAAGTCCCATATCTATTAAAAAGGGCCAACGTCCCACCTTGATAAGGTCCCATATCTATTAAAAAGGGCCAACGTCCCACCTTGATAAAGTCCCATATCTATTAAAAACGGGCCAACGTCCCACCTTGATAAGGTCCCATATCTATTAAAAAAGGGCCAACGTCCCACCTTGATAAAGTCCCATATCTATTAAAAAGGGCCAACGTCCCACCTTGATAAAGTCCCATATCTATTAAAAAGGGCCAACGTCCCACCTTGATAAAGTCCCATATCTATTAAAAACAGGCCAACGTCCCACCTTGATAAAGTCCCATATCTATTAAAAAAGGGCCAACGTCCCACCTTGATAAGGTCCCATATCTATTAAAAAGGGCCAACGTCCCACCTTGATAAAGTCCCATATCTATTAAAAACAGGCCAACGTCCCACCTTGATAAAGTCCCATATCTATTAAAAAAGGGCCAACGTCCCACCTTGATAAGGTCCCATATCTATTAAAAACGGACCAACGTCCCACCTTGATAAAGTCCCATATCTATTAAAAAAGGGCCAACATCCCACCTTGATAAGGTCCCATATCTATTAAAAAGGGCCAACGTCCCACCTTGATAAAGTCCCATATCTATTAAAAAGGGCCAACGTCCCACCTTGATAAAGTCCCATATCTATTAAAAAAGGGCCAAAGTCCCACCTTGATAAAGTCCCATATCTATTAAAAAAGGGCCAACGTCCCACCTTGATAAAGTCCCATATCTATTAAAAAGGGCCAAAGTCCCACCTTGATAAAGTCCCATATCTATTAAAAAAGGGCCAACGTCCCCACCTTGATAAAGTCCCATATCTATTAAAAAAACGGGCCAACGTCCCACCTTGATAAAGTCCCATATCTATTAAAAAAACGGGCCAAAGTCCCACCTTGATAAAGTCCCATATCTATTAAAAAGGGCCAACGTCCCACCTTGATAAAGTCCATATCTGTTAAAAAAGGGCCAACGTCCCACCTTGATAAAGTCCCATATCTATTAAAAAAGGGGCCAAAGTCCCACCTTGATAAAGTCCCATATCTATTAAAAAAGGGCCAACGTCCCACCTTGATAAAGTCCCATATCTATTAAAAAGGGCCAACCAGTAAAGAACAACCACCATCGGTAATCCATTTACATCATTTACATTTAATCCAACCTGTATTGATCTGGATTGTCCTCCCACACGATAAATCCTTCAGTACAGACTGCACTCTGAAGAGGCCCCAAATCACTAGACAACTCAGAGAGATAACGGTGCCTCAGCCTGCCTCCCTGTGAGTATCACTACAACACACCCTCCCATCTCACCTTCTCTCCAACGTTGATGCTTCCACAGCGTAGCGTGTTGATGTCCTCTCTACACTTGTCCATGAAGCCACAGATGAGTCTGTAGTCTGAGAAGACGATAGAGGTCATCTTGGTGATGTACTGGTGACACTGGTACTCTGTGATGTTACCACGGTGATCCACCAGGCAGGACACCAGGTAACCCTTACCACGCTCCTCCTCCGAACACTCCTTAATCTGAGGGGGAGACGCAGAGGTGAAATACACACTCCTTAATCTAAGGGGGGCAGAGGTGAAATACACACTCCTTAGAATACAACACACACCACTAAGGTGAAGTTAAAACAGACGTTGTTAATAGGATTGAAAAGTAGGATAGGTTTTAGAGGAGTTAAAACCTGTAACAAGATGTGTTTTAAATGATCGGATGAAGTTCTATCGTCTCTATGACAACCTGTCCTTTGAAAACATCCAGTAGAAGAGAAGGAAAAGCTGAGTAGATGACCTGGCTAGATGGGATGACCTGGCTAGATGGGATGACCTGGCTAGATGGGATGACCTGGCTAGATGACCTGGCTAGATGACCTGGCTGAGTAGATGACCTGGCTAGATGGGATGACCTGGCTAGATGACCTGGCTAGATGACCTGGCTGAGTAGATGACCTGGCTAGATGGGATGACCTGGCTAGATGACCTGGCTAGATGGGATGACCTGGCTAGATGACCTGGCTGAGTAGATGACCTGGCAAGATGGGATGACCTGGCTGAGTAGATGACCTGGCAAGATGGGATGACCTGGCTGAGTAGATGACCTGGCAAGATGGGATGACCTGGCTAGATGGGATGACCTGGCTAGATGACCTGGCTAGATGGGATGACCTGGCTAGATGGGATGACCTGGCTAGATGACCTGGCTAGATGGGATGACCTGGCTAGATGGGATGACCTGGCTAGATGGGATGGCCTGGCTAGATGGGATGACCTGGCTAGATGGGATGACCTGGCTAGATGACCTGGCTAGATGGGATGACCTGGCTAAGTAGATGACCTGGCTAGATGGGATGGCCTGGCTAGATGGGATGACCTGGCTAGATGGGATGACCTGGCTAGATGACCTGGCAAGATGGGATGACCTGGCTAGATGGGATGACCTGGCTAGATGACCTGGCTAGATGGGATGACCTGGCTAGATGACCTGGCAAGATGACCTGGCTAGATGGGATGACCTGGCTAGATGACCTGGCTAGATGGGATGACCTGGCTAGATGACCTGGCAAGATGGGATGACCTGGCTAGATGGGATGACCTGGCTAGATGACCTGGCTAGATGGGATGACCTGGCTAGATGGGATGACCTGGCTAGATGACCTGGCTAGATGGGATGACCTGGCTAGATGACCTGGCTAGATGGGATGACCTGGCTAGATGGGATGACCTGGCTAGATGGGATGACCTGGCTGAGTAGATGACCTGGCAAGATGGGATGACCTGGCTAGATGACCTGGCTAGATGGGATGACCTGGCTAGATGACCTGGCTAGATGGGATGACCTGGCTAAGTAGATGACCTGGCTAGATGGGATGACCTGGCTAGATGGGATGACCTGGCTAGATGACCTGGCTAGATGGGATGACCTGGCTAGATGACCTGGCTAGATGGGATGACCTGGCTAGATGACCTGGCTAGATGGGATGACCTGGCTAAGTAGATGACCTGGCTAGATGGGATGACCTGGCTAGATGGGATGGCCTGGCTAGATGGGATGGCCTGGCTAGATGGGATGACCTGGCTAGATGACCTGGCCAGATGGGATGACCTGGCTAGATGACCTGGCTAGATGGGATGTCCTGGCTAGATGGGATGACCTGGCTAGATGGGATGACCTGGCTAGATGGGATGACCTGGCTGAGTAGATGACCTGGCTGAGTAGATGACCTGGCTGAGTAGATGACCTGGCTAGATGGGATGACCTGGCTAGATGGGATGACCTGGCTAGATGGGATGACCTGGCTAGATGGGATGACCTGGCTATATGGGATGACCTGGCTGAGTAGATGGGATGACCTGGCTAGATGGGATGACCTGGCTAGATGACCTGGCTAGATGACCTGGCTGGATGACCTGGCTAGATGGGATAACCTGGCTAGATGACCTGGCTAGATGGGATGACCTGGCTAGATGGGATGACCTGGCTGAGTAGATGACCTGGCTAGATGGGATGACCTGGCTAGATGGGATGACCTGGCTAGATGGGATGACCTGGCTAGATGGGATGACCTGGCTAGATGGGATGACCTGGCTAGATGGGATGACCTGGCTGAGTAGATGACCTGGCTAGATGACCTGGCTAGATGGGATGACCTGGCTAGATGGGATGACCTGGCTGAGTAGATGACCTGGCTAGATGGGATGACCTGGCTAGATGGGATGACCTGGCTAGATGGGATGACCTGGCTAGATGGGATGACCTGGCTAGATGGGATGACCTGGCTAGATGGGATGACCTGGCTAGATGACCTGGCTAGATGACCTGGCTGGATGACCTGGCTAGATGACCTGGCTGAGTAGATGACCTGGCTAGATGGGATGACCTGGCTAGATGGGATGACCTGGCTAGATGGGATGACCTGGCTAGATGACCTGGCTAGATGGGATGACCTGGCTAGATGGGATGACCTGGCTAGATGGGATGACCTGGCTAGATGGGATGACCTGGTTAGATGGGATGACCTGGCTAGATGGGATAACCTGGCTAGATGACCTGGCTAGATGGGATGACCTGGCTAGATGACCTGGCTAGATGACCTGGCTGGATGACCTGGCTAGATGGGATAACCTGGCTAGATGACCTGGCTAGATGGGATGACCTGGCTGAGTAGATGACCTGGCTAGATGGGATGACCTGGCTGAGTAGATGACCTGGCTAGATGGGATGGCCTGGCTAGATGGGATGGCCTGGCTAGATGGGATGGCCTGGCTAGATGGGATGGCCTGGCTAGATGGGATGGCCTGGCTAGATGGGATGGCCTGGCTAGATGGGATGGCCTGGCTAGATGGGATGACCTGGCTAGATGGGATGACCTGGCTAGATGGGATGACCTGGCTAGATGGGTTGACCTGGCTAGATGGGTTGACCTGGCTAGATGGGATGACCTGGCTAGATGGGATGACCTGGCTGAGTAGATGACCTGGCTGAGTAGATGACCTGGCTGAGTAGGTGACCTGGCTAGGTGACCTGGCTAGGTGACCTGGCTGAGAAGTAAAGGCTGAGTAGATGACCTGGCTGAGTAGATGACCTGGCTCGGTGGCCTGGCTCGGTGGCCTGGCTGAGAAGGAAAGGCTGAGTAGGTGGCCTGGCTAGGTGGCCTGGCTAGGGGGCCTGGCTGAGAAGATGACCTGGTTAGATGACCTGGCTAGGTGGCCTGGCTGAGAAGGAAAGGCTGAGTAGATGGCTAGGTGGCCTGGCTAGGGGGCCTGGCTGAGAAGATGGCCTGGCTAGAAGACCCCTGGCAGTAACCGTCTCTTTAACAATGTGGGGGGGGATTGAAGGATTAAAAAATCATTCTTTAAACAGTCTGGGTTTCAGCCGGTCCATACAGACTCATTGTGATGGAAAACCCACTGTCTCTCCTTACTAGGGCCACTGGGGATGCAGAGCCTGTGTCCCTACGGCCCTACAGGGGACAGGTGGTGCCCACATTCCCTACAGGGGACAGGTGGTGCCCACATTCCCTACAGGGGACAGGTAGTGCCCACAGTCCCTACAGGGGACAGGTGGTGCCCACATTCCCTACAGGGGACAGGTGGTGCCCACATTCCCTACAGGGGACAGGTGGTGCCCACATTCCCTACAGGGGACAGGTGGTGCCCACATTCCCTACAGGGGACAGGTGGTGCCCACAGTCCCTACAGGGGACAGGTGGTGCCCACAGTCCCTACAGGGGACAGGTGGTGCCCACAGTCCCTACAGGGGACAGGTGGTGCCCACATTCCCTACAGGGGACAGGTGGTGCCCATTCCCTACAGGGGACAGGTGGTGCCCACATTCCCTACAGGGGACAGGTGGTGCCCACATTCCCTACAGGGGACAGGTGGTGCCCACATTCCCTACAGGGGACAGGTGGTGCCCACATTCCCTACAGGGGACAGGTGGTGCCCACATTCCCTACAGGGGACAGGTGGTGCCCACATTCCCTACAGGGGACAGGTGGTGCCCACATTCCCTACAGGGGACAGGTGGTGCCCACAGTCCCTACAGGGGACAGGTGGTGCCCACATTCCCTACAGGGGACAGGTGGTGCCCACATTCCCTACAGGGGACAGGTGGTGCCCACAGTCCCTACAGGGGACAGGTGGTGCCCACATTCCCTACAGGGGACAGGTGGTGCCCACATTCCCTACAGGGGACAGGTGGTGCCCACAGTCCCTACGGTGTGTGTGTGTGTGTGTGTGTGTGTGTGTGTGTGTGTGTGTGTGTGTGTGTGTGTGTGTGTGTGTGTGTGTGTGTGTGTGTGTGTGTGTGTGTGTGTGTGTGTGTGTGTGTGTGTGACTAACCTCAGTGATAGTACTCTTGCAGATCTCCATGGCCACAGACTCAAACTTGGGATCCATTGTCAGGTTCAGCTTGTAGTTCCATAGCAACTGGAGGGAAGAAGGAGAGAGACCATGAGACACACAGAGACAGAGAGGGACCATGAGACACACAGACAGACACACAGAGACAGAGAGGACCATGAGACACACAGACAGAGAGAGACGGGGGGTGAAAGAGTCACCAGCCGTCTGCTACCCCTACCATGAGACGGGGGTGGGGGTGGGGGGTGAAAGAGTCACCAGCCGTCTGCTACCCCTACCATGAGACGGGGGGTGGGGGGGTGAAAGAGTCACTAGCCGTCTGCTACCCCTACCATGACACGGGGGGTGAAAGAGTCACTAGCCGTCTGCTATCCCTACCGTGAGACGGGGGTGGGGGGGGGGGTGGGGGTGAAAGAGTCACTAGCCGTCTGCTATCCCTACCATGAGACGGGGGGGGGGTGAAAGAGTCACTAGCCGTCTGCTACCCCTACCATGAGACGGGGGGGTGAAAGAGTCACTAGCCGTCTGCTACCCCTACCATGAGACGGGGGGGTGAAAGAGTCACTAGCCGTCTGCTACCCCTACCATGAGACGGGGGGTGAAAGAGTCACTAGCCGTCTGCTATCCCTACCATGAGACGGGGGGGGTGAAAGAGTCTATAGCCGTCTGCTATCCCTACCATGAGACGGGGGGTGAAAGAGTCACTAGCCGTCTGCTATCCCTACCATGAGACGGGGGTGGGGGGTGGGGGGTGAAAGAGTCACTAGCCGTCTGCTATCCCTACCATGAGACGGGGGGTGAAAGAGTCACTAGCCGTCTGCTATCCCTACCATGAGACGGGGGGTGAAAGAGTCACTAGCCGTCTGCTACCCCTACCATGAGACGGGGGGTGAAAGAGTCACTAGCCGTCTGCTGCCCCTACCATGAGACGGGGGGTGAAAGAGTCACTAGCCGTCTGCTACCCCTACCATGAGACGGGGGGTGAAAGAGTCACTAGCCGTCTGCTATCCCTACCATGAGACGGGGTGGGGGGGGTGGGGGTGAAAGAGTCACTAGCCGTCTGCTATCCCTACCATGAGACGGGGGGTGAAAGAGTCACTAGCCGTCTGCTATCCCTACCATGAGACGGGGGGTGAAAGAGTCACTAGCTGTCTGCTATCCCTACCATGAGGCCCTCTATCCGTGAGGCCCTCTATCCGTGAGGCCCTCTATCCGTGAGGCCCTCTATCCGTGAGGCTCTCTGGTAGAACATGAAGGCTGTATCTCCACGGCAGACCCAAAACACCCCCGTCTCCAGACCCAAAACACCCCGCGTCTCCAGACCCAAAACACCCCCGCGTCTCCAGACCCAAAACACCCCGTGTCTCCAGACCCAAAACACCCCGTGTCTCCAGACCCAAAACACCCCGCGTCTCCAGACCCAAAACACCCCGCGTCTCCAGACCCAAAACACCCCCAGACCCAAAACACCCCGCGTCTCCAGACCCAAAACACCCCGCGTCTCCAGACCCAAAACACCCCGTCTCCAGACCCAAAACACCCCCAGACCCAAAACACCCCCGCGTCTCCAGACCCAAAACACCCCGCGTCTCCAGACCCAAAACACCCCCGTCTCCAGACCCAAAACACCCCAGCGTCTCCAGACCCAAAACACCCCGTGTCTCCAGACCCAAAACACCCGCGTCTCCAGACCCAAAACACCCCGCGTCTCCAGACCCAAAACACCCCAGCGTCTCCAGACCCAAAACACCCCCGCGTCTCCAGACCCAAAACACCCCCAGACCCAAAACACCCCCGTGTCTCCAGACCCAAAACACCCCGCGTCTCCAGACCCAAAACACCCCCAGACCCAAAACACCCCCGTCTCCAGACCCAAAACACCCGGGTCTCCAGACCCAAAACACCCGTGTCTCCAGACCCAAAACACCCGGTGTCTCCAGACCCAAAACACCCCGTGTCTCCAGACCCAAAACACCCCGTGTCTCCAGACCCAAAACACCCCCGTGTCTCCAGACCCAAAACACCCCCGTGTCTCCAGACCCAAAACACCCCCGCGTCTCCAGACCCAAAACACCCCCGCGTCTCCAGACCCAAAACACCCCCGCGTCTCCAGACCCAAAACACTCCTGTATCTCCAGACCCAAACACCCCTTCTGTTATGTTACAGTCTAAAATAGATTCAATGACAGGTGTTGCTCATCAATCTACACACAATACGCCATAATAAAGTGACAACTTTTCCTATTAACACTTTTCCTATTAACATCTAGCAACCACAACGAACTGTAGTGATCCTATTAACATCCACAACGAACTGTAGTGATCCTATTAACATCTAGCAGCCACAACGAACTGTAGTGATCCTATTAACATCTAGCAGCCACAACGAACTGTAGTGATCCTATTAACAACCACAACGAACTGTAGTGATCCTATTAACAACCACAACGAACTGTAGTGATCCTATTAACATCTAGCAGCCACAACTAACTGTAGTGATCCTATTAACATCTAGCAATCACAACGAACTGTAGTGATCCTATTAACATCTAGCAGCCACAACGAACTGTAGTGATCCTATTAACAACCACAACGAACTGTAGTGATCCTATTAACATCTAGCAGCCACAACGAACTGTAGTGATCCTATTAACATCCACAACGAACTGTAGTGATCCTATTAACATCTAGCAACCACCAACTGTAGTGTGCAGATTACCATCTAGCAACCACAACGAACTGTAGTGATCCTATTAACATCTAGCAGCCACAACGAACTGTAGTGATCCTATTAACATCTAGCAGCCACAACGAACTGTAGTGATCCTATTAACAACCACAACGAACTGTAGTGATCCTATTAACAACCACAACGAACTGTAGTGATCCTATTAACAACCACAACGAACTGTAGTGATCCTATTAACATCTAGCAGCCACAACGAACTGTAGTGATCCTATTAACATCCACAACGAACTGTAGTGATCCTATTAACAACCACAACGAACTGTAGTGATCCTATTAACATCTAGCAGCCACAACGAACTGTAGTGATCCTATTAACATCCACAACGAACTGTAGTGATCCTATTAACATCTAGCAGCCACAACGAACTGTAGTGATCCTATTAACAACCACAACGAACTGTAGTGATCCTATTAACATCCACAACGAACTGTAGTGATCCTATTAACAACCACAACGAACTGTAGTGATCCTATTAACAACCACAACGAACTGTAGTGATCCTATTAACAACCACAACGAACTGTAGTGATCCTATTAACAACCACAACGAACTGTAGTGATCCTATTAACAACCACAACGAACTGTAGTGATCCTATTAACATCTAGCAGCCACAACGAACTGTAGTGATCCTATTAACATCCACAACGAACTGTAGTGATCCTATTAACAACCACAACGAACTGTAGTGATCCTATTAACATCTAGCAGCCACAACGAACTGTAGTGATCCTATTAACATCCACAACTAACTGTAGTGATCCTATTAACATCTAGCAATCACAACGAACTGTAGTGATCCTATTAACATCCACAACGAACTGTAGTGATCCTATTAACATCTAGCAATCACAACGAACTGTAGTGATCCTATTAACATCTAGCAATCACAACGAACTGTAGTGATCCTATTAACATCTAGCAGCCACAACGAACTGTAGTGATCCTATTAACAACCACAACGAACTGTAGTGATCCTATTAACATCTAGCAGCCACAACGAACTGTAGTGATCCTATTAACAACCACAACGAACTGTAGTGATCCTATTAACATCTAGCAGCCACAACGAACTGTAGTGATCCTATTAACATCCACAACGAACTGTAGTGATCCTATTAACATCTAGCAACCACAACGAACTGTAGTGATCCTATTAACATCTAGCAACCACAACGAACTGTAGTGATCCTATTAACATCTAGCAGCCACAACGAACTGTAGTGATCCTATTAACATCTAGCAGCCACAACGAACTGTAGTGATCCTATTAACAACCACAACGAACTGTAGTGATCCTATTAACAACCACAACGAACTGTAGTGGTCCTATTAACAACCACAACGAACTGTAGAGATCCTATTAACATCTAGCAGCCACAACGAACTGTAGTGATCCTATTAACATCTAGCAGCCACAACGAACTGTAGTGATCCTATTAACAACCACAACGAACTGTAGTGATCCTATTAACAACCACAACGAACTGTAGTGATCCTATTAACAACCACAACGAACTGTAGTGATCCTATTAACAACCACAACGAACTGTAGAGATCCTATTAACATCTAGCAACCACAACGAACTGTAGTGATCCTATTAACATCCACAACGAACTGTAGTGATCCTATTAACATCCACAACGAACTGTAGTGATCCTATTAACAGCCACAACGAACTGTAGTGATCCTATTAACAACCACAACGAACTGTAGTGATCCTATTAACATCTAGCAGCCACAACGAACTGTAGTGATCCTATTAACAACCACAACGAACTGTAGTGATCCTATTAGCAGCCACAACGAACTGTAGTGATCCTATTAACAACCACAACGAACTGTAGTGATCCTATTAACAACCACAACGAACTGTAGTGATCCTATTAACATCTAGCAGCCACAACGAACTGTAGTGATCCTATTAACATCTAGCAGCCACAACGAACTGTAGTGATCCTATTAACATCTAGCAACCACAACGAACTGTAGTGATCCTATTAACAACCACAACGAACTGTAGTGATCCTATTAACAACCACAACGAACTGTAGTGATCCTATTAACAACCACAACGAACTGTAGTGATCCTATTAACATCTAGCAGCCACAACGAACTGTAGTGATCCTATTAACATCTAGCAGCCACAACGAACTGTAGTGATCCTATTAACATCTAGCAGCCACAACGAACTGTAGTGATCCTATTAACATCTAGCAGCCACAACGAACTGTAGTGATCCTATTAACAACCACAACGAACTGTAGTGATCCTATTAACATCTAGCAGCCACAACGAACTGTAGTGATCCTATTAACAACCACAACGAACTGTAGTGATCCTATTAACATCTAGCAGCCACAACGAACTGTAGTGATCCTATTAACATCTAGCAGCCACAACGAACTGTAGTGATCCTATTAACATCTAGCAACCACAACGAACTGTAGTGATCCTATTAACAACCACAACGAACTGTAGTGATCCTATTAACATCTAGCAGCCACAACGAACTGTAGTGATCCTATTAACATCCACAACGAACTGTAGTGATCCTATTAACATCCACAACGAACTGTAGTGATCCTATTAACATCTAGCAGCCACAACGAACTGTAGTGATCCTATTAACATCTAGCAGCCACAACGAACTGTAGTGATCCTATTAACATCTAGCAGCCACAACGAACTTCTGTAGTGATCCTATTAACAACCACAACGAACTGTAGTGATCCTATTAACGTCTAGCAGCCACAACTAGGATGAGCTTTGCCTCTTTACAAATCATACGATCTCTGCATGTTAGTGAGGCTCCACATTGACTGAACTACACCTCTGAGTGGTGTACTTCTCCTGCCATGTGAAGATGCTGTCACCTCCGGAGGGGAGGTCATCTCCTGCCATGTGAAGATGCTGTCACCTCCGGAGGGGAGGTCTTCTCCTGCCATGTGAAGATGCTGTCACCTCCGGAGGGGAGGTCATCTCCTGCCATGTGAAGATGCTGTCACCTCCGGAGGGGAGGTCTTCTCCTGCCATGTGAAGATGCTGTCACCTCCGGAGGGGAGGTCATCTCCTGCCATGTGAAGATGCTGTCACCTCCGGAGGGGAGGTCTTCTCCTGCCATGTGAAGATGCTGTCACCTCCGGAGGGGAGGTCTTCTCCTGCCATGTGAAGATGCTGTCACCTCCAGAGGGGAGGTCATCTCCTGCCATGTGAAGATGCTGTCACCTCCGGAGGGGAGGTCATCTCCTGCCATGTGAAGATGCTGTCACCTCCGGAGGGGAGGTCTTCTCCTGCCATGTGAAGATGCTGTCACCTCCGGAGGGGAGGTCTTCTCCTGCCATGTGAAGATGCTGTCACCTCCAGAGGGGAGGTCATCTCCTGCCATGTGAAGATGCTGTCACCTCCGGAGGGGAGGTCATCTCCTGCCATGTGAAGATGCTGTCACCTCCGGAGGGGAGGTCATCTCCTGCCATGTGAAGATGCTGTCACCTCCGGAGGGGAGGTCTTCTCCTGCCATGTGAAGATGCTGTCACCTCCGGAGGGGAGGTCTTCTCCTACCATGTGAAGATGCTGTCATCGCTTATCCTGTACGTGTGACTTGGCAGAGTTCAAAAGCGTCGATGGGGAAACTGTGTCGAGGGGAGAGAGAGAGAGAGAGGGGGCGAGAGAGAGAGAGGGGGCGAGAGAGAGAGAGGGGGCGAGAGAGAGAGAGAGAGAGAGAGAGAGAGAGAGAGAGAGAGAGAGAGAGAGGGGGGCGAGAGAGGGGCGAGAGAGAGAGAGAGAGGGGGCGAGAGAGAGAGAGAGAGGGGGCGAGAGAGAGAGAGGGGGCGAGAGAGAGAGAGAGAGAGAGAGAGAGAGAGAGAGAGGGGGCAAGAGAGAGAGAGAGAGAGAGAGAGGAGCACTTACATGGTTGCAGTCGACAGCAATCTCGGTTTCCTGGAAAGAGAGAAACACAGGTATTAGACTCCATGATCAAGACGCTTTTTACTCAGTCTTTACAGAAGATGAGAGCACACACACAAACACACACTTCATCCCCGACAGGTTTTTATTGAAGGACTCTTAGTGTTACTGAGCTGGCGGTTATAAATATATGAGTACCTCCATTAGTTAGGGCTGGTGTCTGTCTTACAGAGGACCCATTAGTTAGGGCTGGTGTCTGTCCTACAGAGGACCCATTAGTTAGGGCTGGTGTCTGTCTTACAGAGGACCCATTAGTTAGGGCTGGTGTCTGTCCTACAGAGGACCCATTAGTTAGGGCTGGTGTCTGTCCTACAGAGGACCCATTAGTTAGGGCTGGTGTCTGTCCTACAGAGAACCCATTAGTTAGGGCTGGTGTCTGTCCTACAGAGGACCCATTAGTTAGGGCTGGTGTCTGTCCTACAGAGGAACCATTAGTTAGGGCTGGTGTCTGTCCTACAGAGGAACCATTAGTTAGGGCTGGTGTCTGTCCTTCAGAGGAATCCAGAGGAACCATTAGTTAGGGCTGGTGTCTTTCCTACAGAGGAACCAGAGGAACCATTAGTTAGGGCTGGTGTCTGTCCAACAGAGGAACCATTAGTTAGGGCTGGTGTCTGTCCTACAGAGGACCCATTAGTTAGGGCTGGTGTCTGTCCAACAGAGGAACCATTAGTTAAGGCTGGTGTCTGTCCTACAGAGGACCCATTAGTTAGGGCTGGTGTCTGTCCAACAGAGGACTCATTAGTTAGGGCTGGTGTCTGTCTTACAGAGGAACCATTACTTAGGGCTGGTGTCTGTCATACAGAGGGACCATTAGTTAGGGCTGGTGTCTGTCCTACAGAGGGACCATTAGTTAGGGCTGGTGTCTGTCCTACAGAGGAACCATTAATTAGGGCTGGTGTCTGTCCTACAGAGGACCCATTAGTTAGTGCTGGTGTCTGTCCTACAGAGGACCCATTAGTTAGGGCTGGTGTCTGTCCTACAGAGGAACCATTAGTTAGGGCTGGTGTCTGTCTTACAGAGGAACCATTAGTTAGTGCTGGTGTCTGTCCTACAGAGGAACCATTAGTTAGGGCTGGTGTCTGTCCTACAGAGGAACCAGAGGAACCATTAGTTAGGGCTGGTGTCTGTCCTACAGAGGAACCATTAGTTAGGGCTGGTGTCTGTCCTACAGAGGAACCATTAGTTAGGGCTGGTGTCTGTCCAACAGAGGAACCATTAGTTAGGGCTGGTGTCTGTCCTACAGAGGAACCATTAGTTAGGGCTGGTGTCTGTCCTACAGAGGAACCATTAGTTAGGGCTGGTGTCTGTCCTACAGAGGGACCAGAGGAACCATTAGTTAGGGCTGGTGTCTGTCCAACAGAGGAACCATTAGTTAGGGCTGGTGTCTGTCCTACAGAGGAACCATTAGTTAGGGCTGGTGTCTGTCCTACAGAGGAACCATTAGTTAGGGCTGGTGTCTGTCCTACAGAGGACCCATTAGTTAGGGCTGGTGTCTGTCCTACAGAGGACTCATTAGTTAAGGCTGGTGTCTGTCCAACAGAGGAACCATTAGTTAGGGCTGGTGTCTGTCCTACAGAGGACCCATTAGTTAGGGCTGGTGTCTGTCCTACAGAGGGACCAGAGGAACCATTAGTTAGGGCTGGTGTCTGTCCTACAGAGGGACCAGAGGAACCATTAGTTAGTGCTGGTGTCTGTCCCACAGAGGAACCATTAGTTCGGGCTGGTGTCTGTCCAACAGAGGACCCATTAGTTAGGGCTGGTGTCTGTCCTGCAGAGGAACCATTAGTTAAGGCTGGTGTCTGTCCTACAGAGGAACCATTAGTTAGGGCTGGTGTCTGTCCTACAGAGGACCCATTAGTTAGGGCTGGTGTCTGTCCTACAGAGGACCCATTAGTTAGTGCTGGTGTCTGTCCTACAGAGGGCCCATTAGTTAGGGCTGGTGTCTGTCCTACAGAGGACCCATTAGTTAGGGCTGGTGTCTGTCTTACAGAGGACCCATTAGTTAGGGCTGGTGTCTGTCCTACAGAGGACCCATTAGTTAGGGCTGGTGTCTGTCTTACAGAGGAACCATTAGTTAGTGCTGGTGTCTGTCCTACAGAGGAACCATTAGTTAGGGCTGGTGTCTGTCCTACAGAGGACCTATTAGTTAGGGCTGGTGTCTGTCTTACAGAGGAACCATTAGTTAGGGCTGGTGTCTGTCCTACAGAGGAACCATTAGTTAGGGCTGGTGTCTGTCCTACAGAGGAACCATTAGTTAGGGCTGGTGTCTGTCCTACAGAGGACCCATTAGTTAGGGCTGGTGTCTGTCCTACAGAGGACCCATTACTTAGGGCTGGTGTCTGTCCTTCAGAGGAATCCAGAGGAACCATTAGTTAGGGCTGATGTCTGTCCTATAGAGGAACCATTAGTTAGGGCTGGTGTCTGTCCTACAGAGGACTCATTAGTTAGGGCTGGTGTCTGTCCAACAGAGGACTCATTAGTTAAGGCTGGTGTCTGTCCTACAGAGGACCCATTCGTTAGGGCTGGTGTCTGTCCTACAGAGGACCCATTAGTTAGGGCTGGTGTCTGTCCTACAGAGGAACCAGAGGAACCATTAGTTAGGCTGGTGTCTGTCCAACAGAGGAACCATTAGTTAGGGCTGGTGTCTGTCCAACAGAGGAACCATTAGTTAGGGCAGGTGTCTGTCCTACAGAGGAACCATTAGTTAGGGCTGGTGTCTGTCCTACAGAGGACCCATTAGTTAGGGCTGGTGTCTGTCCTACAGAGGGACCAGAGGAACCATTAGTTAGGGCTGGTGTCTGTCCTACAGAGGGACCAGAGGAACAATTAGTTAGGGCTGGTGTCTGTCCTACAGAGAAACCAGAGGAACCATTAGTTAGTGCTGGTGTCTGTCCTACAGAGAAACCAGAGGAACCATTAGTTAGGGCTGGTGTCTGTCCTACAGAGGAACTATTAGTTAAGTCTGGTGTCTGTCCTACAGAGGAACCATTAGTTAGGGCGGGTGTCTGTCCTACAGAGGAACCATTAGTTAAGGCTGGTGTCTGTCCTACAGAGGAACCATTAGTTAGGGCTGGTGTCTGTCCTACAGAGGAACTATTAGTTAGGGCTGGTGTCTGTCCTACAGAGGAACCAGAGGAACCATTAGTTAAGTCTGGTGTCTGTCCTACAGAGGAACCATTAGTTAGGGCTGGTGTCTGTCCTACAGAGGAACCATTAGTTAGTCAGTATATATACACATTATTTTTCCATATATAGACATATGATATATGTTTTAATCAACTACACTGCTCAAAAAATAAAGGGAACACTAAAATAACACATCCTTGATCTGAATTAATGAAATATTTTTATTAAATACTTTTTTTCTTTACATAGTTGAATGTGCTGACAACAAAATCACACAAAAATTATCAATGGAAATCAAATTTATCAACCCATGGAGGTCTGGATTTGGAGTCAAAATTAAAGTGGAAAACCACACTACAGGCTGATACAACTTTGATGTAATGTCCTTAAAACAAGTCAAAATGAGGCTCACTAGTGTGTGGCCTCCACGTGCCTGTATGTCCTCCCTACAACGCCTGGGCATGCTCCTGATGAGGTGGCGGATGGTCTCCTGAGGGATCTCCTCCCAGACCTGGACTAAAGCATCCGCCAACTCCTGGACAGTCTGTGGTGCAACGCGTTGGTGGATGGAGCGAGACATGATGTCCCAGATGTGCTCAATTGGATTCAGGTCTGGGGAACGGGCGGGCCAGTCCATAGCATCAATGCCTTCCTCTTGCAGGAACTGCTGACACACTCCAGCCACATGAGGTCTAGCATTGTCTTGCATTTAGGAGGAACCCAGGGCCAACCACACCAGCATATGGTCTCACAAGGGGTCTGAGGATCTCATCTCGGTACCTAATGGCAGTCAGGCTACCTCTGGCGAGCACATGGAGGGCTGTGTGGCTCCCAAACAAATGCCACCCCACACCATGACTGATCCACTGCCAAACCGGTCATGCTGGAGGATGTTGCAGGCAGCAGAACGTTCTCCACGTGGTCTCCAGACTCTGTCACGTCTGTCACGTGCTCAGTGTGAACCTGTTTTCATCTGTGAAGAGCACAGGGCGCCAGTGGCGAATTTGCCAATCTTGGTGTTCTCTGGCAAATGCAAACGTCCTGCACGGTGTTGGGCTGTAAGCACAACCCCCACCTGTGGACGTCGGCCCTCATACCACCCTCATGGAGTCTGTTTCTGACCGTTTGAGCAGACATGCACATTTGTGGCCTGCTGGAGGTCATTTGCAGGGCTCTGGCAGTGCTCCTCCTGCTCCTCCTTCACAAAGGCGGAGGTAGCGGCCCTGCTGCTGGGTTGTTGCCCTCCTACGGCCTCCTCCACATCTCCTGATGTACTGGCCTGTCTCCTGGTAGCGCCTCCATGCTCTGGACACTACGCTGACAGACACAGCAAACCTTCTTGCCACAGCTCGCATTGATGTGCCATCCTGGATGAGCTGCACAACCTGAGCCACTTTTTTATTTTTTTATTTTTACCTTTATTTAACCAGGCAAGTCAGTTAAGAACATATTCTTATTTTCAATGACGGCCTGGGAACAGTGGGTTAACTGCCTGTTCAGGGGCAGAACGACAGATTTGTACCTTGTCAGCTCGGGGTTTGAGTGGGTTGTGGTAGCATGAGACTGAGTCTACTAGAGTGAAAGCACTGCCATCATTCAAAAGTGACCAAAACATCAGCCAGGAAGCATAGGAACTGAGAAGTGGTCTGTGGTCCCCACGTGCAGAACCATTCCTTTATTGGGGGTGTCTTGCTAATTGCAGATGGAAGGACTTTATCCCCCACTGGAGACATGAAGACAGAACCTCACCCAGAGAGCTGTACATGTCAGTGTGTTAGACAAATCCTAGAAATGCCATTCTAGTTCCGGTAAGACCGCTGAAGTTGTACTCTACATAACTGACATGTTAGGTACAGTCTAGACAGACTGTCTTCATAAGCACAACAGTGTGATATTTACAGCACAACAGTGTGATATTTACAGCACAACAGGGTCATATTTACAGCACAACAGGGTCATATTTACAGCAGGATGATATTTACAGCACAGCAGGGTGATATTTACAGCACAACAGGGTCATATTTGTTGCAGGATGATATTTACAGCACAGCAGGGTGATATTTACAGCACAACAGGGTCATATTTACAGCAGGATGATATTTACAGCACAGCAGGGTGATATTTACAGCACAACAGGGTCATATTTACAGCAGGATGATATTTACAGCACAACAGTGTGATATTTATATATGTATGCACACATGACTGTAAGTTGCTTTGGATAAAAGCGTCTGCTAAATGGCATATATTATTATTATTATTATATTATTTACAGCACAACAGTGTGATATTTACAGCACAGCAGGGTGATATTTACAGCACAACAGGATGATATTTACAGGGTGATATTTACAGCACAACAGTGTGATATTTACAGCACAACAGGGTCATATTTACAGCAGGATGATATTTACAGCACAGCAGGGTGATATTTACAGCACAACAGTGTGATATTTACAGCACAACAGTGTGATATTTACAGCACAACAGGATGATATTTACAGCACAACAGGGTGTAATTTACAGCACAACAGTGTGATATTTACAGCACAACAGGATGATATTTACAGCACAACAGGGTGATATTTACAGCACAACAGGAAGATATTTACAGCACAACAGGACGATATTTACAGCACAACAGGATGATATTTACAGCACAACAGGATGATATTTACAGGGTGATATTTACAGCACAACAGTGTGATATTTACAGCACAACAGGGTGATATTTACAGCACAACAGGATGATATTTACAGGTTGATATTTACAGCACAACAGGATGATATTTACAGTGTGATATTTACAGCACAACAGGATGATATTTACAGCACAACAGTGTGATATTTACAGCACAACAGGGTCATATTTACAGCAGGATGATATTTACAGCACAGCAGGGTGATATTTACAGCACAACAGTGTGATATTTTACAGCACAACAGTGTGATATTTACAGCACAACAGGATGATATTTACAGCACAACAGGATAATATTTACAGCACAACAGGATGATATTTACAGGGTGATATTTACAGCACAACAGTGTGATATTTACAGCACAACAGGGTGATATTTACAGCACAACAGGGTGATATTTACAGCACAACAGTGTGATATTTACAGCACAACAGTGTGATATTTACAGCACAACAGTGTGATATTTACAGCACAACAGGATGATATTTACAGCACAACAGGGTGATATTTACAGCACAACAGTGTGATATTTACAGCACAACAGGGTGATATTTACAGCACAACAGTGTGATATTTACAGCACAACAGTGTGATATTTACAGCACAACAGGGTGATATTTACAGCACAACAGGGTGATATTTACAGCACAACAGGATGATATTTACAGCACAAAAGGGTGATATTTACAGCACAACAGGATGTTATTTACAGCACAACAGGATGATATTTACAGCACAACAGGGTGATATTTGCAGCACAAAAGGGTGATATTTACAGCACAACAGGATGTTATTTACAGCACAACAGGATGATGTTTACAGCACAACAGGATGATGTTTACAGCACAACAGGATGATGTTTACAGCACAACAGGATGATGTTTACAGCACAACAGGATGATATTTACAGCACAACAGGATTATGTTTACAGCACAACAGGATGATATTTACAGCACAACAGGATTATGTTTACAGCACAACATGATGATATTTACAGCACAACAGGATGATATTTACAGCACAACAGGATGATATTTACAGCACAACAGTGTGATATTTACAGCACAACAGTGATATTTACAGCACAACAGGATGATATTTACAGCACAACAGTGTGGTATTTACAGCACAACAGGATGATATTTACAGTACAGCAGTGTGGTATTTACAGCACAACAGTGTGATATTTACAGTACAACAGTGATATTTACAGCACAACAGGATGATATTTACAGCACAGCAGTGTGGTATTTACAGCACAACAGTGTGATATTTACAGCACAACAGTGTGATATTTACAGCACAACAGGATGATATTTACAGCAGGATGATATTTACAGCACAACAGTGTGGTATTTACAGCACAACAGTGTGATATTTACAGCACAACAGTGTGGTATTTACAGCACAACAGTGTGATATTTACAGCACAACAGTGTGATATTTACAGCACAACAGGATGATATTTACAGCACAGCAGTGTGATATTTACAACAGGATGATATTTATGAGCACAGCAGTGTGATATTTACAGCAGGATGATATTTACAGCACAACAGGGTGATATTTACAGTACAACAGGGTGATATTTACAGCACAACAGTGTGATATTTACAGCACAACAGTGATATTTACAGCACAACAGGATGATATTTACAGCACAACAGTGTGGTATTTACAGCACAACAGATGATATTTACAGCACAGCAGTGTGGTATTTACAGCACAACAGTGTGATATTTAAGGTACAACAGTGTGATATTTACAGCACAACAGGATGATATTTACAGCACAGCAGTGTGGTATTTACAGCACAACAGTGTGATATTTACAGCACAACAGTGATATTTACAGCACAACAGGATGATATTTACAGCAGGATGATATTACAGCACAACAGTGTGGTATTTACAGCACAACAGTGTGATATTTACAGCACAACAGTGTGGTATTTACAGCACAACAGTGTGATATTTACAGCACAACAGTGTGATATTTACAGCACAACAGGATGATATTTACAGCACAACAGTGTGATATTTACAGCACAACAGTGTGATATTTACAGCACAACAGTGTGATATTTACAGCACAACAGTGTGATATTTACAGCACAACAGTGTGATATTTACAGCACAACAGTGTGATATTTACAGCACAACAGTGTGATATTTACAGTACAACAGTGTGATATTTACAGCACAACAGGGTGATATTTAAAGTACAACAGGATGATATTTACAGCACAACAGTGTGATATTTACAGCACAACAGTGTGGTATTTACAGCACAACAGTGTGATATTTACAGCACAACAGTGTGATATTTACAGCACAACAGTGTGATATTACAGTACAACAGTGTGATATTTACAGCACAAAAGATGATATTTACAGCACAGCAGGGCGATATTTTTACAGCACAATAGGGTGATATTTACAGCACAACAGTGTGGATATTTACAGCACAACAGTGTGTGATATTTACACAACAGTGTGATATTTACAATAAAAGGATGATATTTAATACACAGCAGGGTGATATTTACAGCACAACAGGGTGATATTTACAGTATGATATTTACAGCACAACAGGATATTTACAGGGGTGATATTTACAGCACAACAGGGTGATATTTACAGCACAACAGGATGATATTTAAGACATATTTACAGCACAACAGGGTGATATTTACAGCACAACAGGGTGATATTTACAGCACAGCAGGGTGATATTTACAGCACAACAGGATGATATTTAAGGCACAACAGCAGCACAACAGGGTGATATTTACAGCACAGCATAGCACAACAGGATGATATTTACAGCACAACAGGATGATATTTGAATAACAGGGTGATATTTACAGCACAAAAAGGGTGATATTTACAGCACAACAGTGTGATATTTACAGCACAACAGGGATATTTACAGCACAACAGTGTGATATTTACAGCACAACAGGATGATATTTACACAAGCACAACAGGATGATATTTACAGCACAACAGTGATATTTACAGCACAACAGTGTGATATTTACAGCACAACAGGGTGATATTTA
>NW_026279454.1:0-5123 GCF_023373465.1 Oncorhynchus keta | reverse complement strand
TCATCTCATATGCATACGTATATACTGTGTACTCTATCATCTCACTGCATCCTTATGTAATACATGTATCACTAGCCACTCTTAACTATGCCACTTTGCTTACATACTCATCTCATATGTATATACTGTACTCGATACTCATCTACTGTATCTTGCCTATGCTGCTCTGGTACCACTCACTCATTCATATTTTCATCTCATTTTCGAAACTAGAGCTGAATATACTCTCCTGCAACCCGCATCACCCAATGTGGTACGGATCCGCCTTTTCTATACTTTACTTTAGAACCGGAGCCACCATCAGAAGCTAGCCAGCTAACTAGCTACTAGCTCGCACTCAGTTAGCTATTGCTAGCGGTCTCCTAAGCTAACTAGAACACCAGCTGACATCAACCCAGAGCATATCAGACTGCTCTTTCTCTACCACATCTCCGGATTCCTACCGCAAGCTCTGAACCTTTACACCGGATCATCGCAACTAGCTAGCTGCACCCGAGTGGCTACCTCCTGGCTCAACGTCTCTGGCCCAAAACAAGCTACAGTTAGCCTTGAGCTAAGCCCACCTCCCGACTAGCCGAAGAGGCCCAACGATACCTCTCTTGCCAATTGGCCTGACCCTTTACTGCCGACACGGAGCGCGCCGATCCATCACGACTGGTCCGCCGACATAATCGTCCGAGGTGGTTTCAACAGGCTTTTTCGTTGCGACATCGCCAAAGATCCATCTGCTGGCCAAGGCCCGCGAGCTTTCAGAAACGCTGTGTCTCCAGCTCACCCAGCGCACTAGAGCTCCTGTAGCATACTCCTGGGCTACAATTACCCGGGCCCACGACCGGTCTGTCGATGTCACCGCAAGAAGAGGAATAAACAGACTCACCCCATCGCGACGTCCCCAAAGGTTAGCTCTCTAGCCCTCGCTATCTCCCTACTTGCTATTCGGCCTGCTAACGGCTAGCTTGTCTAGCCCGGGCCTACTGAACTGTTAGCTTGTTAGCACAGGCCTGCTAACCATCTGACTCACCTCATCCCAAACACTTCTGAACCCATTTACTTTCTATCTCTCTTGATTTTTATTTGTTTATACCTTCCGGAAACCTGCCTCACCCACTGTGATACGGATTCGCTATCACTTTTAATTTTTATTTATTTTTGCGACACACTCGAAGAACCTCCAGAGGACGCCAACCAGTAACTAGTGCTACGTTGTTGAGGTTATTAGTGAGCAGAAAAACCTGATAACACTACAGCCCAGCCTTGCCCATCCACCACGCTGCCCCTGGACACTGATCTCTGGTTACATAGCTGACGCACGCTGGACTGTCCATTAATCACGGTACCCCATTCTGCTTGTTTGTTTATCTGTCGGCCCAGTTGCCTAGTCAACGCCATTTTACCTGCTGTTTGTTGTGCTAGCTGATTAGCCTGCCTACTGTTTTTAGCTAGCTTTCCTAATTCAACACCCAGAGGCACTGTATGCCTTCGCTGTATGTTCTCCCAAATGTCAATATGCCTTTGTATACTGTTGTTCAGGTTAGTTATCATTGTTTTAGTTCACAACAGCCTTAGATCCACTTTGATACCCCTGTTACCTCCTTTGTCCCACTTCTCTTGCATATGCGACCTCTACCCATTAAACCAGCATGTCCAGAGATACAACCTTCAGTCATCACAATTTAGTGTTTTGCTTACCTCTCGCTGTACCCACTTACCATACCCTGTCTCGCATTGCTTTCCTGAATATATTCTACCACAGAAACCTGCTCCTCTTATCCTCTGCCCCAACGTTTGTAAGCTACCGAAGTCTTTGATAGGTTTTCAGCCTACACTGGTACGGTCTTTCCTTCAGCCCATGGGTGACGGGAGGTAAACCCAGGCCCTGCATGTCCCTATAGGTACCCTCATTTGCTGACTTTGTGAAATTGTGTTCGGTTTATGTATGTTAATGATTAGTGATCTCTTCTGTTTGTTTCATCACTGTACCCAGCACACTTGCATAACTTTCCTGACACCCTTTTGCCGCAGGTTCATGGAATCCTGGCTCAGGAAGCCACCAAAATTCAGAGATTTCCATACCCAACTATAACATCTTCAATAAGATAGAACGCAAGGAGTCAAAGAGTTGCAGTCTACTGCAGAGATAGCCTGCAAAGTAATGTCATACTTTCCAGGTCCATACCCAAACAGTTTGAACTACTAATTTTGAAAATTACTCTCTCCAGAAACAAGTCTATCACTGTTGCCGCCTGCTACCGACCCCCGTCAGCTCCCAGCTGCGCCCTGACACCATTTGTGAATTGATCGCCCCCATCTAGCTTCAGAGTTTGTTCTGTTAGGTGACCTAAACTGGGATATGCTTAACACCCCGGCAGTCCTACAATCTAAGCTAGATGCCCTCAATCTCACTCAAATCATCAAGGAACCCACCAGGTACAACCCTAACTCTGTAAACAAGGGCACCCTCATAGACGCCATCCTGACCAACTGGCCCTCCAAATATACCTCCGCTGTCTTCAACCAGGATCTCAGCGATCACTGCCTCATCGCCTGTATCCGCCACGGAGCCGCAGTCAAACGACCACCCTCATCACTGTCAAACGCTCCCTAAAACACTTCTGTGAGCAGGCCTTTCTAATCGACCTGGCCCGTGTATCCTGGAAGGACATTGACCTCATCCCGTCAGTTGAGGATGCCTGGTCATTCTTTAAAAGTAACTTCCTCACCATTTTAGATAAGCATGCTCCGTTCAAAAATGCAGAACCAAGAACAGATACAGCCCTTGGTTCACTCCAGACCTGACTGCCCTCGACCAGCACAAAACATCCTGTGGCGGACTGCAATAGCATCGAATAGCCCCCGTGATATGCAACTGTTCAGGGAAGTCAGGAACCAATACACGCAGTCAGTCAGGAAAGCTAAGGCCAGCTTCTTCAGGCAGAAGTTTGCATCCTGTAGCTCCAACTCCAAAAAGTTCTGGGACACTGTGAAGTCCATGGAGAACAAGAGCACCTCCTCCCAGCTGCCCACTGCACTGAGGCTAGGAAACACGGTCTCCACCGATAAATCCATGATTATCGAAAACTTCAATAAGCACTTCTCAACGGCTGGCCATGCCTTCCGCCTGGCTACTCCAACCTCGGCCAACAGCTCCGCCCCCCGTAGTTCCTCACCCAAGCCTCTCCAGGTTCTCCTTTACCCAAATCCAGATAGCAGATGTTCTGAAAGAGCTGCAAAACCTGGACCCGTACAAATCAGCTGGGCTTGACAATCTGGACCCGCTATTTCTGAAACTATCTGCCGCCATTGTCGCAACCCCTATTACCAGCCTGTTCAACCTCTCTTTCATATCGTCTGAGATCCCCAAGGATTGGAAAGCTGCCGCAGTCATCCCCCTCTTCAAAGGGGGAGACACCCTGGACCCAAACTGCTATAGACCTATATCCATCCTGCCCTGCCTATCTAAGGTCTTCGAAAGCCAAGTCAACAAACAGGTCACTGACCATCTCGAATCCCACCGTACCTTCTCCGCTGTGCAATCTGGTTTCCGAGCCGGTCACGGGTGCACCTCAGCCACACTCAAGGTACTAAATGATATCATAACCGCCATCGATAAAAGACAGTACTGTGCAGCCGTCTTCATCGACCTCGCCAAGGCTTTCGACTCTGTCAATCACCAAATTCTTATCGGCAGACTCAACAGCCTCGGTTTTTCGGATGACTGCCTTGCCTGGTTCACCAATTACTTTGCAGACAGAGTTCAGTGTGTCAAATCAGAGGGCATGCTGTCCGGTCCTCTGGCAGTCTCTATGGGGGTGCCACAGGGTTCAATTCTCGGGCCGACTCTTTTCTCTGTATATATCAATGATGTTGCTCTTGCTGCGGGCGATTCCCTGATCCACCTCTACGCAGACGACACCATTCTATATACTTTCGGCCCGTCATTGGACACTGTGCTATCCAACCTCCAAACGAGCTTCAATGCCATACAGCACTCCTTCCGTGGCCTCCAACTGCTCTTAAACGCGAGTAAAACCAAATGCATGCTTTTCAACCGATCGCTGCCTGCACCCGCATGCCCGACTAGCATCACCACCCTGGATGGTTCCAACCTTGAATATGTGGACATCTATAAGTACCTAGGTGTCTGGCTAGACTGCAAACTCTCCTTCCAGACTCACATCAAACATCTCCAATCAAAAATCAAATCCAGAGTCGGCTTTCTATTCCGCAACAAAGCCTCCTTCACTCACGCTGCCAAGCTTACCCTAGTAAAACTGACTATCCTACCGATCCTCGACTTCGGCGATGTCATCTACAAAATGGCTTCCAACACTCTACTCAGCAAACTGGATGCAGTCTATCACAGTGCCATCCGTTTTGTCACTAAAGCACCTTATACCACCCACCACTGCGACTTGTATGCTCTAGTCGGCTGGCCCTCACTACATATTCGTCGCCAGACCCACTGGCTCCAGGTCATCTACAAGTCCATGCTAGGTAAAGCTCCGCCTTATCTCAGTTCACTGGTCACGATGGCAACACCCATCCGTAGCACGCGCTCCAGCAGGTGTATCTCACTGATCATCCCTAAAGCCAACACCTCATTTGGCCGCCTTCGTTCCAGTACTCTGCTGCCTGTGACTGGAACGAATTGCAAAATCGCTGAAGTTGGAGACTTTTATCTCCTCTCCAACTTCAAACATCAGCTATCCGAGCAGCTAACCGATCGCTGCAGCTGTACATAGTCTATAGGTAAATAGCTCACCCTTTTTCACCTACCTCATTCCCATACTGTTTTTATACTGTTTTTATTTATTTACTTTTCTGCTCTTTTGCACACCAATATCTCTACCTGTACATGCCCATCTGATCATTTATCACTCCAGTGTTAATCTGCAAAATTGTATTATTCGCCTACCTCCTCATGCCTTTTGCACACATTGTATATAGACTGCCCATTTTTTTCTACTGTGTTATTGACTTGCTAATTGTTTACTCCATGTGTAACTCTGTGTTGTCTGTTCACACTGCTATGCTTTATCTTGGCCAGGTCGCAGTTGCAAATGAGAACTTGTTCTCAACTAGCCTACCTGGTTAAATAAAGGTGAAATAAATAAAAAAAAAAA
>NW_026279453.1:0-2820 GCF_023373465.1 Oncorhynchus keta | reverse complement strand
ACAAAGCTCCAAGCTGCTCGTGCATGCAAAATGCTGCTGGCACCCAGCCATCCACTGACGCAATGTGATCTTTCTCCCTCATTTTTCAGAATAAAAGCCTGAAACTATGTCTAAAGACTGTTCACACCAGGTGGAAGCTTGTTGATATCCCTTTAAATGGAGGGAAGCCATGCAATGGAACAGGGAGCTTTCAAAATAAGAGCCACTTCCTCTTTGGATTTTCCTCAGGTTTTCACCTGCAATATCAGTTCTGTTATACCCACAGACAATATTTTGTGTTTTCTATCCTAATCTGACAATTATATGCATATTCTAGATTCTGGGCCTGAGAAATAGGCCGTTCCATTTGGGTACGTTCTTCATCCAAGCATCAAAATACTGCCCCCTAGAGGTTAAACAGGTCAACATTCACAAAGCCGCGGGGAAAGACGAATTACCAGGACGTGTACTCAAAACATGCTTCGGACCAACTGGCAAGTGTCTTCACTGACATTTTCAACCTTTCCCTGACCGAGTCTGTAATACCTACATGTTTCAAGCAGACCACCATAGTTCCTGTGCCCAAGGAAGCAAAGGTAACCTGCCTAAATGATTACCGGTCCGTAGCACTCACGTCGGTGGCCATGAAGTGCTTTGAAAGGCTGGTCATGGCTCACATCAACAGCATCCTCCCGGATTCCCTAGACCCACTCCAATTTGCATACTGCACTAACAGATCCACAGGTGATGCAATCTCTATTGTACTCCACACTGCCCTTTCACACTGCCCTTTCACACCTGGACAAAAGGAACACCTATATGAGATGTTTGACTACAGCTCAGCGTTCAACACTATAGTGCCCTCAAAGCTCATCAATAAGCTAAGGACCCTAGGACTAAATACCTCCCTCTGCAACTGGATCCTGGACTTCCTGACGGGCCTCCCCCAGGTGGTGAGGGTAGGCAACAACATCTGCCAAGCTGATCCTCAACACTGGGGCCCCTCAGGGGTGTGTACTTAGTACCCTCCTGTATTCCCTGTTCACCCATGACTGCGTGGCCAAACACGACTCCAACACCATCATTAAGTTTGCTGACTGACTCCTGAACACAGACAACGATGAGACAGCCTATAGGGAGGAGGTCAGA
Organism: Oncorhynchus keta; assembly: GCF_023373465.1. NCBI lineage: Eukaryota > Metazoa > Chordata > Actinopteri > Salmoniformes > Salmonidae > Oncorhynchus > Oncorhynchus keta. Next base: position 1,692 of record NW_026279453.1, on the reverse strand, counting down.
GAACTGGCAGTGTGGTGCCAGGACAACAACCTTTCCCTCAATGTGAGCAAGACAAAGGAGCTGATCGACGGGGCTGTAGTGGAGCTGGTCGAGAGTTTCAAGTTCCTCGGTGTCCACATCACCAACGGAATATCATGGTCCAAACACACCACGACAGTCGTGAATAGGGCACGACCAGGCATCACTGCCTGGTATGGCAACTGTTCGGTATCTGACCGTAAAGCGCTACAGAGGGTAGTGTGTACGGCCCAGTTTATCACTGGGGCCAAGCTTCCTTCCATCCAGGACCTGGATTAATAGGTGGTGTCAGAGGAAAGCCCATAAAATTGTCAGAGACTCCAGTCACCCAAGTCATAGACTGTTCTCCCTGCTACAGCACAGCAAGCGGTACCGGAACACCAAGTCTAGGTCCAAAAGGCTCCTTAACAGCTTCTACCCCCAAGCCATAAGGCTGCTGAACAATTAATCAAATGGCCACCAGACTATTAAATTGATGCCCCCCACACCCACTTGTTTTATGTTATACACTGCTGCTACTCACTGTTTATTATCTATTATCTATGCATAATCATTTCACCCTTACCCACATGTAGAAATGACCTCAACTGACTCGGTACTGGTACCCCTGTATATAGCCTCCACATTGACTCGGTACCGTACCCCTGTATATAACCTCCACATTGACTCTGTACCGGTAGTCCCTGTATATAGCCTCCACATTGACTCTGTACCGTAATACCCTGTATATAGCCTCCACATTGACTCTGTACCGTAATACCCTGTATATAGCCTCCACATTGACTCTGTACCAGTACCCCTGTATATAACCTCCACATTGACTCTGTACCGGTAGTCCCTGTATATAGCCTCCACATTGACTCGGTACCGGTACCCCTGTATATAGTCTCCACATTGACTCTGTACCGGTACCCCTCCCTGTATATAGCCTCCACATTGACTCTGTACCGGTAGTCCCTGTATATAGCCTCCACATTGACTCTGTACCGGTACCCCCTGTATATAGCCTCCACATTGACTCTGTACCTGTACCCCTGTATATAGCCTCCATATTGACTCGGTACCGGTACCCCTGTATATAGCCTCCACATTGACTCTGTACCGGTACCCCTGTATATTGCCTCCACATTGACTCTGTACCGGTACCCCTGTATATAGCCTCCACATTGACTCTGTACCAGTACCCCCTGTATATAGCCTCCACATTGACTCTGTACCGGTACCCCTGTATATAGCCTCCACATTGACTCTGTACCAGTAGTCCCTGTATATAGCCTCCACATTGACTCTGTACCGGTAGTCCCTGTATATAGCCTCCACATTGACTCGGTACCGGTACCCCCTGTATATAACCTCCACACTGACTCGGTACCGGTACCCCCTGTATATAACCTCCACATTGACTCTGTACCGGTACCCCCTGTATATAGCCTCCATATTGACTCTGTACCGGTAGTCCCTGTATATAGCCTCCACATTGACTCGGTACCGGTACCCCTGTATATAGCCTCCACACTGACTCGGTACCGGTACCCCTGTATATAGCCTCCACATTGACTCGGTACCGGTACCCCTGTATATAGCCTCCACATTGACTCTGTACCGGTACCCCTGTATATAGCCTCCACATTGACTCTGTACCGGTACCCCCTGTATATAGCCTCGTTATTTTAT
>NW_026279452.1:0-6033 GCF_023373465.1 Oncorhynchus keta | reverse complement strand
GTAGAGCATGGCGCTTGTAACGCCAGGGTAGTGGGTTCGATTCCCGGACCACCCATACGTAGAATGTATGCACACATGACTGTAAGTCGCTTTGGATAAAAGTGTCTGCTAAATGGCATATATTATTATTATTATTATTACAAGGGAAACACAGACGCGAGCTGCCCAGTAACGGAGCTTGACAGACGAGCTAAATGCCTTTAATGCTCGCTTTGAGGCAAGCAATACTGAAGCATGCACGAGGCATCAGCTGTTTTGGATGACTGTGCGATAACGCTGTTGGTAGCCGATGTGAGCAAGACCTTTAAAACTTCTTGGCGCACCCAAACCTTTAGCAGGATCACACCCTAACCCTAACCCTAACCCTAACCCTTCTTGGCGCACCCAAACCTTTAGCAGGATCACACCCTAACCCTAACCCTAACCCTAACCCTTCTTGGCGCACCCAAACCTTTAGCAGGATCACACCCTAACCCTAACCCTTCTTGGCGCACCCAAACCTTTAGCAGGATCACACCTAACCCTACCCTAACCCTAACCTAACCCTTCTTGGCGCACCCAAACCTTTAGCAGGATCATTTTCGTCAACATCCGCTGAATTGCAGAACGCCAAATTCAAATTAAATTACTAAAAATATTTAATTTTCATGAAATCACAAGTGCAATATAGAAAAACACAGCTTAGCTTAATCCACCTGGCGTGTCAGATTTCAAAAGCTTTTCTGCGAAAGCTATCCAAACATTAATGTAAGGACATCTCTCTCAGTAGGCAAAACATTACAAACAGCTAGCCGCAAAGTAGATTGGTCACGAAAGTCAGAAAAGCAATATAATGGATCGCTTACCTTTGATGATCTTTGGATGTTTGCACTCACAAGAGTCCCAGTTACACAATAAATGTTTCCTTTTGTTCCATAAAGATTATTTTTATATCCAAAATACCTCCATTTGGCTGGCGCGCTATGTTCAGAAATCCACAGGCTCGAGCGGTCTGACAGTACGCAGACGTAGTACCCAAATTACTAGCCGTAAAGTTCGTAGAAACATTTCTAAACGTTTTTTATAAACAATCCTCAGGTTGTTTTTACAATAAATAATCAATCATATTTCAACCGGACCGTAGCATTTTCAATAGGGGAGAGAGAGAAAATGTCTGCTCCAAGCTGCTCGTGCATGCAAAATGCTGCTGGCACCCAGCCATCCACTGACGCAATGTGATCTTTCTCCCTCATTTTTCAGAATAAAAGCCTGAAACTATGTCTAAAGACTGTTCACACCAGGTGGAAGCTTGTTGATATCCCTTTAAATGGAGGGAAGCCATGCAATGGAACAGGGAGCTTTCAAAATAAGAGCCACTTCCTCTTTGGATTTTCCTCAGGTTTTCACCTGCAATATCAGTTCTGTTATACCCACAGACAATATTTTGTGTTTTCTATCCTAATCTGACAATTATATGCATATTCTAGATTCTGGGCCTGAGAAATAGACCGTTCCATTTGGGTACGTTTTCATCCAAGCATCAAAATACTGCCCCTAGAGGTTAAACAGGTCAACATTCACAAAGCCGCGGGAAAGACGAATTACCAGGACGTGTACTCAAAACATGCTTCGGACCAACTGGCAAGTGTCTTCACTGACATTTTCAACCTTTCCCTGACCGAGTCTGTAATACCTACATGTTTCAAGCAGACCACCATAGTCCCTGTGCCCAAGGAAGCAAAGGTAACCTGCCTAAATGATTACCGGCCCGTAGCACTCACGCCGGTGGCCATGAAGTGCTTTGAAAGGCTGGTCATGGCTCACATCAACAGCATCCTCCCGGATTCCCTAGACCCACTCCAATTTGCATACTGCACTAACAGATCCACAGGTGATGCAATCTCTATTGTACTCCACACTGCCCTTTCACACTGCCCTTTCACACCTGGACAAAAGGAACACCTATATGAGATGTTTGACTACAGCTCAGCGTTCAACACTATAGTGCCCTCAAAGCTCATCAATAAGCTAAGGACCCTAGGACTAAATACCTCCCTCTGCAACTGGATCCTGGACTTCCTGACGGGCCTCCCCAGGTGGTAAGGGTAGGCAACAACATCTGCCAAGCTGATCCTTAACACTGGGGCCCTCAGGGTGTGTACTTAGTACCCTCCTGTATTCCCTGTTCACCCATGACTGCGTGGCCAAACACGACTCCAACACCATCATTAAGTTTGCTGACGACTCCTGAACACAGACAACGATGAGACAGCCTATAGGGAGGAGGTCAGAGAACTGGCAGTGTGGTGCCAGGACAACAACCTTTCCCTCAATGTGAGCAAGACAAAGGAGCTGATCGACGGGGCTGTAGTGGAGCTGGTCGAGAGTTTCAAGTTCCTCGGTGTCCACATCACCAACGGAATATCATGGTCCAAACACACCACGACAGTCGTGAATAGGGCACGACCAGGCATCACTGCCTGGTATGGCAACTGTTCGGTATCTGACCGTAAAGCGCTACAGAGGGTAGTGTGTACGGCCCAGTTTATCACTGGGGCCAAGCTTCCTTCCATCCAGGACCTATATAATAGGTGGTGTCAGAGAAAGCCCATAAAATTGTCAGAGACTCCAGTCACCCAAGTCATAGACTGTTCTCCCTGCTACAGCACAGCAAGCGGTACCGGGAACACCAAGTCTAGGTCCAAAAGGCTCCTTAACAGCTTCTACCGAAAACCATAAGGCTGCTGAACAATTAATCAAATGGCCACCAGACTATTAAATTGGATGCCCCCCACACCTACTTGTTTTATGTTATACACTGCTGCTACTCACTGTTTATTATCTATTATCTATGCATAATCATTTCACCCTTACCCACATGTACAAATGACTCAACTGACTCGGTTACTGGTACCCCCCTGTATATAGCCTCCACATTGACTCCGGTGCAGTTACCCCTGCATATAGTCTCCACATTGACTCTGTACCGGTACCCCTGTATATAGCCTCCACGTTGACTCTGTACTGGGTACCCCCTGTATATAGCCCACATTGACTCTGTACTGGCCCCCCTGTACATAGTCTCCACATTGACTCTGTACCGGTACCCCCTGTATATAGCCTCCACATTGACTCTGTACTGGTACCCCCTGTATATAGCCTCCACATTGACTCTGTACCGGTAGTCCTGTATATAGCCTCCACATTGACTCTGTACCGGTACCCCTGTATATAGCCTCCACATTGACTCTGTACCTGTACCCCTGTATATAGCCTCCATATTGACTCGGTACCGGTACCCCCTGTATCAGCCTCCACATTGACTGGGTGCCGTACCCTGTATAGCCTCCACATTGACTCGGTACCGGTACCCCTGTATATAGCCTCCACATTGGACTCGTACCGTACCCCTGTATATAATATCACATTGACTCGGTACCGTACCCCTGTATATAGCCTCCACATTGACTCGGTGCCGGTGCCCTGTATATAGCCTCCATATTGACTCGGTACCGGTACCCCCTGTATATAGCCTCCACATTGACTTCGTACCGGTGCCCCTGTATATAGCCTCCACATTGACTCGGTACCGGTGCCCCCTGTATATATTCTCCACATTGACTTCGGTACCGGTACCCCCTGTATATAGCCTCCACATTGACTCGAGATGCGTGCCCCTGTATATAGCCTCCACGTGGACCCGGTACGGTGCCCCCTGTATATAGCCTCCACATTGACTGGGTGCCGTGCCCTAATATATAGCCTCCACGTTGGGACTCGGTACCGGTGCCCTGTATATAGCCTCCATATTGACTCGGTGCCCGGTACCCCCTGTATATAGCCTCCACATTGACTCGTACCGTAATACCCTGTATAGCCTCCACATTGACTCTGTACCAGTACCCTGTATATAGCCTCCACATTGACTCTGTACTGGTACCCCCTGTATATAGCCTCCACATTGACTCTGTACCGGTAGTCCCTGTATAGCCTCCACATTGACTCTGTACTGGTACCCCTGTATATAGCCTCCACATTGACTCTGTACTGGTACCCCTGTATATAGCCTCCACATTGACTCTGTACTGGTACCCTGTATATAGCCTCCACATTGACTCTGTACCGTACCTGTGTATAGCCTCCACATTGACTCTGTACTGGTACCCCTGTATATAGCCTCCACATTGACTCTGTACCCCTGTATATAGCCTCCACATTGATCTGTATATAGCCTCCAGCCTCCACATTGACTCGCACCGTACCCCTGTATATAGCCTCCATATTGACTCTGTACGGTACCCCCTGTATATAGCCTCCACATTGACTCTGTACTGGTACCCCTGTATATAGCCCTCCACATTGACTCTGTACTGGTACCCCTGTATATAGCCTCCACATTGACTGGTACTGTACCGGTACCCTGTATATAGCCTCCACATTGACTCTGTACCAGTACCCCTGTATATAGCCTCCCACATTGACTCTGTACCGGTACCCCTCTGTATATAGCCTCCACATTGACTCTGCAATGTACCCTGTATATAGCCTCCACATTGACTCTGTACCAGTACCCCTGTATATAGCCTCCACATTGACTCTGTACAGGTGCCCCTGTATATAGCCTCCACATTGACTCTGTACCGTAACACCCTGTATATAGCCTACATTGACTCTGTACTGGTACCCCTGTATATAGCCTCCACATTGACTCTGTACCGGTACCCCTGTATAGCCTCCACATTGACTCTGTACCGGTACCCCTGTATATAGCCTTAATATTGACTCTGTAGTGGTACCTCCTGTATATAGCCTCCACATTGACTTGTACCGTACCCCTGTATATAGCCTCCACATTGACTCTGTACCGGTACCTCTGTATATATAGCCTCCACATTGACTCTGTACCATAACAATTCCTGTATATAGCCTCCACATTGACTCTGTACCGGTACCCCTGTATATAGCCTCCACATTGACTCTGTACCATAACACCCTGTATATAGCCTCCACATTGACTCTGTACTGTAATACCCTGTATATAGCTCCACATTGACTCCTCTGTACCATAACACCCTGTATATAGCCTCCACATTGACCTCTGTACCGGTAACACCCTGTATATAGCCTCCACTATTGACTCGGCACCGTAATACCCTGCATATAGCCTCCACATTGACTCGGTACCGGTACCCTGTATATAGCCTCCACATTGACTCGGTGCGGTACCCCCTGTATATAGCCTCCACATTACTCGGTACCGGTACCCCCTGTATATAGCCTCCACATTGACTCGGTGCGGTCCCCTGTATATAGCCTCCACATTGACTCGGTACGGTACCCCCTGTATATAGCCTCCACATTGACTCGGTACCGGTACCCCCTGTATATAGCCTCCACATTGACTCTGTACCTGTACCCCCTGTATATAGCCTCCATATTGACTCGGTACCGGTACCCCTGTATATAGCCTCCACATTGACTCGGTACCGGTACCCCTGTATATAGCCTCCACATTGACTCGGTACGGTACCCCTGTATATAGCCTCCACATTGACTCGGTACCGGTACCCCCTGTATATAGCCTCCACATTGACTCGGTACCGGTACCCCTGTATATAGCCTCCACATTGACTCGGTACCGGTACCCCCTGTATATAGCCTCCATATTGACTCGGTACCGGTACCCCTGTATATAGCCTCCACATTGACTCGGTACCGGTACCCCCTGTATATAGCCTCCACATTGACTCGGTACCGGTACCCCCTGTATATAGCCTCCACATTGACTCGGTACCGGTACCCCCTGTATATAGCCTCCACATTGACTCGGTACCGGTACCCCTGTATATAGCCTCCACATTGACTCGGTACCGGTACCCCCTGTATATAGCCTCCACATTGACTCGGTACCGTACCCCTGTATATAGCCTCCACATTGACTCTGTACCGGTACCCCTGTATATAGCCTCCACATTGACTCGGTACCGGTACCCCTGTATATAGCCTCCACATTGACTCGTACAGGTACCCCTGTATATAGCCTCCACATTGACT
>NW_026279451.1:0-4450 GCF_023373465.1 Oncorhynchus keta | reverse complement strand
GGTCTCTATTGTTTTTGGCTGCCCCACCACGGTCTCTATTGTTTTTGGCTGCCCCACCACGGTCTCTATTGTTTTTGGCAGCCCCACCACGGTCTCTATTGTTTTTGTTGTTGAGCTCAGGAATGTCACCCAGTGTGATTTTTAAAAAATGATCAGTACATAGTATTGTTACTGCATTGTCGGAACTAGAAGCACAAGCATTTCGCTACACTCGCATTAACATCTGCTAACCATGTGTATGTGACAAATACATTTGATTTGAATTGATTAGATTTATTGTGCTCATCTGTCGTGCGTACAATGACGTCCGATGGGGGGGTAATTGTTTTCAGTAACTTCTTTGTTGTTGTAATATTGCACTTTCTCTTCAAGCACTTTTTGATTGCAAATAGTTTTGAATGTCTATGATATCATATAGTGCTTGAAGAAATATTGCTCGTAACAGGCTGTCTGTCTGTCATCCGTGCTAAAACAAACATTGATGGGGAGATACACATTTAGTCATATAATCAAATCTATTTTTTTTTATTTGTCACATACACATGGTTATCAGATGTTAAAATGCGAGTGTAGCGAAATGCTACATCATGTTTACTCTGTGTGTTTGTATGTCATAATGAACAACAAATCTTCAATAAATTGATTTGACGTTGCCATTTTACAAGTACATCTATTTAAGTATACTGTACATTCAGATGTTAGTCATATATTTAGTGAATATGGCTGAAATCTATCATTACCTCAAAGATGTTAACATTGACTGCATTTACACTTGTCCCCCTAGTAACTCTGCCCCACAATGTCAGATCCTCACAGGTTAAAGTGCTTGTTATTCAGAAGTGTCCTTCACAATAGTGAGAGGGGACTTACCTTGTCTGAGAAATGTATTTTCATGTTGTCAAAATTTTCGACTATTCTATTTGGGTGCTTGTACATTTTACCCCTTAAATATGACATTAGGCCTACAGTTTTCACATCTCTGGCCTAGAAAGTCCCTTTCCTATGAGGTAAAGTTCTCCTGGTTCAGTAGCGTCTCTTCCAGTTTCCTCAGAGGGATGATGGGGAATATGCTTTGACTTAAAGCATTATGCAAAATGTAAATATAAATATGTTTATTCCACAGTCTAATTATGTATGACATGTTTGAATGTAGATTGTGTTTTTACCCTTTTATTCTAGTTTCTGTGGCTTGAAGCCTGACTACATCACAGGGAGAACATAGAACTTAGAGGGAAGTCAGTGACACCATTAGAGAGAAGAGAGAAGGAGATGGATGCCCGTTGACCATGGCTTCCCATCCAGGGGGGAAATAAAAAGTAAGCTCATCCTACAACTACTTGAAGTGAACAATAACAATAACGCAGGTTCCATAGATTTTTCGTTGTAATGCTCATTGAATGATTATTGTTTGTTGACAGTGAATCCCTGCCCAGAGGCTTCCCACTGTCACGCCTTGGTCTTAGTATTTTGTGTTTTCTTTAATTATTTGTTCAGGCCAGGGTGTGACATGGGTTTATTGTGTAGTCCTATTGGGGTTTTTGTAGGCATTGGGATAGTGGCTGATGAGGGGTGTGATTGTTCCTGTCTCTGTGTAGTGTTCACCAAATAGGCTGTAATTAGGTTTTCACGCTCCGTTTTTGTATTTATTTAGTATTTTCATGTATCGCTCTTTTTCATTAAAGAACACGAGTAACCACCACGTCGCATTTTGGTGCTCTCCTTCGACAGACGAACGTCGTTACACCCACCTCAACCCAGGTAAATGTGACTATCAGTCGTCACTTGATTCATGTGATCTTCATCCCTAACAACTCTGAACCTGTACAGCAGTTCCTCAAGTCTTTTGTCAGGCCAATGCAATGCCGTATAAACATATGCTCCCGAGTGGCGCAGTGGTCTAAGGCACTGAATATCAGTGTTAGAGGCATCATGACAGTCCCTGGTTTGATTCCAGGCTGTATCACAACCGGCCTATGGAAGTCCCATAGGGCGGCGCACAATTGGCTCAGCGTCGTTAGGGTTTTGGCCAGGGGAGGCTGTTATTGTAAATAAGAATTTGTTCTTAACTGACTTGCCTAGTGAAATAACGTTTTTTAATTATAAAACATTAAAATGATTCTAGCTAGCTAGGCAAATGCACCCTACTGCTGCTACACAAGCAGAGCCTACAATGGATGGGAAAATCAACCTAATCCACACATACGTACTTGTCAGTTAATAGTACACTCTTATTTTATATCAGTCAAGTATTAAATTAATGGTAGCCAATATCTAATGAAAGAGAGGTGTTATGAAGCTGTGTTTTTGTGCTGTAATGCATGAAGCAGGCTGCTATTTACGTTGACTACAAATCCTGAACACATTTATGACACATCTATGCTGCCCTATCAGGCAAAAAAAGGCAGTAACTAACTCATTTTCGACCAAATGAGCAATGCCATTTTTGCTACATTAAATACACGTGGACAAGTATCTTGCCTCTTACTGTATTGTGTTTTGGAGAAAATGGGGGGTCATGTTAGCAGTAACTGCATATAGTTACTGTGAAACCAAGGTAAATAAAATACTTAATTTTTTTCAGTTCCACGCTATGAGCAGTTTTTGCTTGGTAGCATCACATGAGCGTGTTCTAACAGGTCGCAGGTCACAAACACATTATTACAGGTTAATGAAATGTATCCACAGCATATCTATGGCGCATTCATTTTTATTTTTATTTTACCTTTATTTAACTAGGCAAGTCAGTTAAGAACAAATTCTTATGTTCAATGACAGCCTAGTGGGTTAATTGCCTGTTCAGGGGCAGAACGACAGATTTGTACCTTGTCAGCTCGGGGATTTGAACTTGCAACATTCCGGTTACTAGTCCAACGCCCTAACCACTAGGCTACCCTGCCGCCCTCATGTCATGCTATGCAAGCGCTTATTTAGGTATCTTAACACTGTAAATGCATTATTGCAATGACAGCGTAGTGTCATCATTATGGCTGTTCTCAAAAGTGTGCTTCTGCCATACCAGTGTTAGTGAATATGCCAAAAGGCCAAACCACATGTTGAAAATTGTGCTGATATACAGTGCCTTGCGAAAGTATTCGGCCCACTTGAACTTTGCGACCTTTTGCACGCCCAATTTTTCAGTTTTCGATTTGTTAAAAAAGTTTGAAATATCCAATAAATGTTGTTCCACTTCATGATTGTGTCCCACTTGTTGATTCTTCACAAAAAAATACAGTTTTATATCTTTATGTTTGAAGCCTGAAATGTGGCAAAAGGTCGCAAAGTTCAAGGGGGCCGAATACTTTCGCAAGGCACTGTATATCCTGTACCAGCCCCATTTCCCCCACCTGCTGGTATAGGTCCGTGACTTACCTTCTGCTTCTGAAAAAGCACACTTTTGAGAACAGCCATAATGATGACACCGCTGTCATGGTAATAATGCATCGATTAAGATACCTAAATAAGCGCTTGCACAGCATGACATGAATGTGCTATAGATATGCTATGGATGTATTTCATTAACCTGTGATAATGCTGTTATAGCACGTTCATGAGATGCTTATAGATGTGTATTAAATGCATCACAGATATGTAGTTAAAGTAAATCACGACTGAATATACAGTTCTTGGCAAAAACAAATGTAGACATTAATATCTATATCTTCTGTATCGTCTATATCTTAGACATGCACCTGTCTGGGGAGTGTACATGACTGGGGATTTCTGTAACAAGTGGTACGACCTAATATGTACTGTTGCTATGGTTACACCTCTTGGGTCTTTTCCAGAACATGGATGTCCCTTTCAGAGGAGTTAGCAGGATGACATGTCTGGTTATTTCTGTAAAGTGCCAAGGACTGTTGCTATGGTCCTACATTTGAGAAATATGATTGACTGAATATTTCCATGACATTGCCATTTTGTTTTGTCAAGCCTGTCAGCGTTTTTCCTGTGCTCCTGTCTTTCTCTAGTTCCTGTTTTCTAGTTTTGACCATTCTCCCTGGCCTGAGCCTGCCTGCCGTTCTGTACCTTGTCACACCACCCTGGACTGCGGACCTCTGCCTGCCCTTGACCTGTAGTTTGCCTGCCTCCCTGTTTTTGTAATAAACTTTTGTTACTTTGAAACTGTCTGCATCTGAGTCTTATCGGAGCCTTGACTGCCCCAGGACCAGTGGAAGCAGAAAAGCCCAATAACAGTATAGGGTTATTTTCTGCTTATGCATTCTCTTTTCAATGCCAAACCCACCACTGATGTGTGGCAAAATAGCTTTATTTTCCATGTGATCTGAACAAAGCACCGATTCCATTTCAATTGCCAATGCCATTTAGCGACTAGGGAGGGAGAGGGGACTAGGGGAGGGAGAGGGGACTAGGAAATGTCTTCAGACATTTGCATTTGTTGTATGACATGAAAGTAGAGCTTTTGGAATGCAATGTATCGTGTCATACATCA